>NC_054480.1:6135478-6326836 GCF_017639515.1 Carcharodon carcharias | reverse complement strand
CGGGTTTTTGTGCAGAGTCTGGTTTTGGTGCAGAGTCTGGTTTCGGTTCCGTTTCGGGTTTTGGTGCAGAGTCTGGTTTTGGTGCAGTGTCTGGTTCCAGTGCTGTGTCTGGTTGTGGTGCAATGGCAAATTCTGGTGCAGTGTCTGATTTTGTTGCAGTGCCTGGTTTTTGTTCAGTGTCTGGTTTTGCTGCAGTTCCGTTGTAGTGTCTAGTTTTGGTGCAGTGTTGGGTTTGGGTGTAGTTTCTGCTTTTAGTGCAGTGTCTAGTTTCAGTGCAGTGTCGGGTTTGGGTGCAGTGTCTGGTTTTGGTGCAGTGTCGGTTTTTGGTACAGTGTTGTGTTTTGCAGCAGTGTCTGGTTCCAGTGCTGTGTCTGGTTTTGGTGCAATGGCAAATTTTGGTGCAGTGTCTGATTTTGGTGCAGTGCCTGGTTTGGTTCATTGTCTGGTTGTGGTGCAGTGTCGGGTTTTGTTCCTGTGTTGGGCTTGGGTGCAGTGCCAGGCTTTTCAGCAAAGTCGGGTTGTGGTGTAATGTCGGGTTTGTGTGTAGTGTCGTGTTTGGGTGCAGTGTCAGGTTTGGTTGTAATGTGTTGTTTTAGTGCACTGTCTGGTTTCGGTGCAGTGCTGGGTTTGGCTGCAGTGTTGTGTTTTGGAGCAGTGTCTGGTTTTGGTGCATTTTCTGGTTATGGTGCAGTGTTAGGGTTTTGGTCCTGTGTTGGGTTTGTGTACAGTGTCTTTCTTTTCTGCAAATTCGGGTTTTGGTGCAGTGTCGGGTTTGGGTGCAGTGTCTGCTTTGTGTGCAATACCTGGTTTTGGTGCAATGTCTGATTTTTGTGCAGAGTCTGCTTTTGCTGCAGTGTCTGGTTTCAGTGCAGTGTCTGGTTTCATGCAGTGTCTGGTTTTGGTGCAGCGTCTGGTTTCGGTTCCGTTTCGGGTTTTGGTGCAGAGTCTGGTTTTGGTGCAGTGTCTGGTTCCAGTGCTGTGTCTGGTTGTGGTGCAATGGCAAATTCTGGTGCAGTGTCTGATTTTGGTGCAGTGCCTGGTTTTTGTTCAGTGTCTGGTTTTGGTGCAGTTCCGTTGTAGTGTCTAGTTTTGGTGCAGTGTTGGGTTTGGGTGTAGTTTCTGCTTTTAGTGCAGTGTCTAGTTTCAGTGCAGTGTCGGGTTTGGGTGCAGTGTCTGGTTTTGGTGCAGTGTCGGTTTTTGGTACAGTGTTGTGTTTTGCAGCAGTGTCTGGTTCCAGTGCTGTGTCTGGTTTTGGTGCAATGGCAAATTTTGGTGCAGTGTCTGGTTTGGTTAATTGTCTGGTTGTGGTGCAGTGTCGGGTTTTGTTCCTGTGTTGGGTTTGGGTGCAGTGCCAGGCTTTTCTGCAATTTCCGGTTTTGGTGCAGTGTCGGGTTTTGTTGCTGTGTTGGTTTCCTATCAGTGTCTGGCTTTGTTGCAATGTTTGGTTTTGTTGTAGTGTCGGGTTTGTGTGCAGTGTCGTGTTTGGGTGCAGTGTCAGGTTTGGGTGCAATGTGTGGTTTTAGTGCACTGTCTGGTTTTGGTGCAGTGCTGGGTTTGGGTGTAGTGTTGTGTTTTGGAGCAGTGTCTGGTTTTGGTGCAGTTTCTGGTTATGGTTCAGTGTCGGGTTTTGGTCCTGTGTTGGGTTTGTGTGCAGTGTCTGGCTTTTCTGCAAGGTCGGGTTTTGGTGCTGTGTTAGTTTCCGTTCAGTGTCTGGCTTTGTTGCAATGTTTGGTTTTGGTGTAGTGTCAGGTATGGGTGCAGTGTCATGTTTGTGTGCTGTGTTAGGTTTGGGTGCAATGTATGGTTTTAGGGCACTGTCTGGTTTCGGTGCAGAGTCTGGTTTTGGTGCTGTGTCTAGTTTTGGTCAGTTGTCTTGTTTTGGTGCAATGAAAAATTTTGGTGCAGTGTCGGATTTTGGTGCAGTGCCTGGTTTCGGTTCAGTGTCTGGTTTTGATGCAGTTCCGTGGTAGTTTCTGGTTTTGGTGCAGTGTTGGTTTTGGGTGTAGTGTCTGCTTTCAGTGCAGTTTCTAGTTTCAGTGCAGTGTCGGGTTTGGTGCAGTGTTGGTGCGGTATCTGGTTTCAGTGCCGTGTCTGGTTATGGTGTTTTGTCTGGTTTTGGTGCAATGACAAGTTTTGGCACTGTGACTGATATTGATCCAGTGCTTGGTTTCAGATCAGTGTCTGGATTTGGTGCAGTTCCGTAGAAGTATCTGGTTTTGGTGCAGAGTTGGGTTTGGGTGCAGTGTCTGCTTTCAGGTCAGTGTCTAGTTTTGGTGCAGTGCCGGGTTTCTATGCAGCATGTAGTTTTGTTGCAGCATCTGGTTTGGGTGCAGTGTATGGTTTCGGTGTAGTGTCTGGTTTTGGTGCAGTGTCGGGTTGCGGTGCAATGTCTGGGTTTTGGTGCAGAGTCCTGTTTTGGTGCAGTGTTGGGTTTGGTGCAGTGACTGATTTTGGTGCAGCGTAGGAGTTAGGTGCAGTGTCTGGTTTTGCTGAAGTGTTGAGTTTTGGTGCTGCGCCTGGTTTGGTGCAGTATCTGGTTTCCTTGCAATGTCTGGTTTTGGAGCAGTGTCGGGTTTGGGTGCAATGTCTGGTTTTGGTGCAGTTCCTGGTTTGGGTGTAGTGTCCTGATTCAGTGCAGTATCTGGTTTCGGTGCAGTGCCTTGCTTTGGTGCAATGTCAGGTTTTGTTGCAGTATCTGGTTTTGGTGCAGTGTCTGGTTTTGGTGCAGTTTCGGTGTAGTTTCCAGTTTTCATGCAGTGAAGGATTTGTGTGCAGTGACTGGCTTTGGTACAATGTCTGGTTTTGGTGCAGTGTCGGGTTTGGATGCAGTGTCTGGTTTGTGTGCAATACCTGGTTTTGGTGCAGTGTCTGATTTTGGTGCAGGGTCCGCTTTTGCTGCAGTGTCTGGTTTGCTGCAGTGTTTGGTTTCAGTGCAGTGTCGTGTTTTGGTGCGGATTCTGGTTTCGGTGCAATGTCTGCTTTCGTTTCTGTTTCGGGTTTGGGTGCAGAGTCTGGTTTTGGTGCAGTGTCTGGTTCCAGTGCTGTGTCTGGTTTTGGTGCAATGGCAAATTTTGGTGCAGTGCCTGATTTTGGTGCAGTGCCTTGTTTTGGTTCACTGTCTGGTTTTGGTGCAGTTCCGTTGTATTGTCTGGTTTTAGTGCAGTGTTGGGTTTGGGTGTAGTGTCTGCTTTACTGCAGTGTCGAGTTTCAGTGCAGTGTAGGGTTTGGGTGTAGTGTTTGGTTTTGGTGCAGTGTCGTTTTTGGTACAGTGTTGGGTTTTTCAGCAGTGTCTGGTTTTGCTGCAGTGTCTGGTTTCTTTGCAGCATGTGGTTTAGTTGCAGCATCTAGTTTTGATGTAGTATTTGGTTGCGGTGCAGTGCTGGGTTTGGGTGCAGTGTTGTGTTTTGGAGCAGTGTCTGGTTTTGGTGCAGTTTATGCTTATGGTGCAGTGTCGGGTTTTGTTCCTGTGTTGGGTTTGGGTGCAGTGCCTGGTTTTTCTGCAAAGTCGGGTTTTGGTGCAGTGTCGGGTTTTGTTGCTGTGTTGGTTTCCGTTCAGTGTCTGGCTTTGTTGCAATGTTTGGTTTTGGTGTAGTGTCGGGTTTGTGTGCAGTGTCATGTTTGGGTGCAGTGTCAGGTTTGGGTGCAATGTGTGGTTTTAGTGCACTGTCTGGTTTCGGTGCAGTGCTGGGTTTGGGTGCAGTGTTGTGTTTTGGAGCAGTGTCTGGTTTTGGTGCAGTTTCTGGTTATGGTGCAGTGTTGGGTTTTGTTCATGTGTTGGGTTTGGGTGCAGTGACTGGCTTTTATGCAAAGTCGGGTTTTGGTACAGTGTCGGGTTTGGGTGCAATGTCTGTTTTTAGTGCACTGTCTGATTTCGATGCAGTGTCTGGTTTTGGTGCTGTGTCTGGTTTTGGTCTGTTGTCTTGTTTTGGTGCAATGAAAAATTTTGTTGCAGTGTCGGATTTTGGTGCAGTGCCTGGTTTCGGTTCAGTGTCTGGTTTTGATGCAGTTCCGTTTTAGTATCTGGTTTTGGTGCACTGTTGGTTTTGGATGTAGTGTCTGCTTTCAGTGCAGTGTCTAGTTTCAGTGCAGTGTCGGGTTTGGTGCAGTGTTGGTGCGGTATCTGGTTTCAGTGCCGTGTCTGGTTATGGTGTTTTGTCTGGTTTTGGTGCAATGACAAATTTTGGCGCTGTGTCTGATTTTGATGCAGTGTCTGGTTTCAGATCAGTGTCTGGTTTTGGTGCAGTTCCGTAGAAGTATCTGGTTTTGGTGCAGTTTTGGGTTTGCGTGCAGTTTCTGCTTTCAGTGCAGTGTCTAGTTCGGGTGCAGTGTCGGGTTTCTATGCAGTGTATAGTTTTGTTGCAGCATCTGGTTTGGGTGCAGTGTTTGGTTTCGGTGCAGTGTCTGGTTTTGTTGCAGTGTCGGGTTGCGGTGCAATGTCTGGTTTTTGGTGCAGAGTCCTGTTTTGGTGCAGTGTTGGGTTTGGTGTAGTGACTGGTTTTGGCGCAGCATAAGAGTTTGGTGCAGTGTCTGGCTTTGCTGAAGTGTTGAGTTTCGGTGCTGCGCCTGGTTTTGGTGCAGCATCTGGTTTCCTTGCAATATCTGGTTTTGGAGCAGTGTCGGGTTTGGGTGCAATGTTGGGTTTTGGTGCAGTGTCGGGTTTTGTTGCTGTGTTGGTTTCCGATTAGTATCTGGCTTTGTTGCAATGTTTGGTTTTGGTGTAGTGTCGGGTTTGTGTGCAGTGTCGTGTTTGGGTGCAGTGTCAGGTTTGGTTGCAATGTATGGTTTTAGCGCACTGTCTGGTTTCGGTGCAGTGCTGGGTTTCAGTGCAGTGTTGCGTTTTGGAGCAGTGTCTGGTTTTGGTGCAGTTTCTGGTTATGGTGCAGTGTGGGGTTTTGGTCCTGTGTTGGGTTTGTGTGCAGTGTCTGGCTTTTCTGCAAAGTCGGCTTTTGGTGCAGTGTCGGGTTTGGGTGCAGTGTCTGGTTTCTGTTCCATTTCGGGTTTTTGTGCAGAGTCTGGTTTTGGTGCAGTGTCTGGTTTCGGTTCCGTTTCGGGTTTTGGTGCAGAGTCTGGTTTTGGTGCAGTGTCTGGTTCCAGTGCTGTGTCTGGTTGTGGTGCAATGGCAAATTCTGGTGCAGTGTCTGATTTTGTTGCAGTGCCTGGTTTTTGTTCAGTGTCTGGTTTTGCTGCAGTTCCGTTGTAGTGTCTAGTTTTGGTGCAGTGTTGGGTTTGGGTGTAGTTTCTGCTTTTAGTGCAGTGTCTAGTTTCAGTGCAGTGTCGGGTTTGGGTGCAGTGTCTGGTTTTGGTGCAGTGTCGGTTTTTGGTACAGTGTTGTGTTTTGCAGCAGTGTCTGGTTCCAGTGCTGTGTCTGGTTTTGGTGCAATGGCAAATTTTGGTGCAGTGTCTGATTTTGGTGCAGTGCCTGGTTTGGTTCATTGTCTGGTTGTGGTGCAGTGTCGGGTTTTGTTCCTGTGTTGGGCTTGGGTGCAGTGCCAGGCTTTTCAGCAAAGTCGGGTTGTGGTGTAATGTCGGGTTTGTGTGTAGTGTCGTGTTTGGGTGCAGTGTCAGGTTTGGTTGCAATGTGTTGTTTTAGTGCACTGTCTGGTTTCGGTGCAGTGCTGGGTTTGGCTGCAGTGTTGTGTTTTGGAGCAGTGTCTGGTTTTGGTGCAGTTTCTGGTTATGGTGCAGTGTTAGGGTTTTGGTCCTGTGTTGGGTTTGTGTACAGTGTCTTTCTTTTCTGCAAATTCGGGTTTTGGTGCAGTGTCGGGTTTGGGTGCAGTGTCTGCTTTGTGTGCAATACCTGGTTTTGGTGCAATGTCTGATTTTTGTGCAGAGTCTGCTTTTGCTGCAGTGTCTGGTTTCAGTGCAGTGTCTGGTTTCATGCAGTGTCTGGTTTTGGTGCAGCGTCTGGTTTCTGTTCTGTTTCGGGTTTTGGTGCAGAGTCTGGTTTTGGTGCAGTGTCTGGTTCCAGTGCTGTGTCTGGTTGTGGTGCAATGGCAAATTCTGGTGCAGTGTCTGATTTTGGTGCAGTGCCTGGTTTTTGTTCAGTGTCTGGTTTTGGTGCAGTTCCGTTGTAGTGTCTAGTTTTGGTGCAGTGTTAGGTTTGGGTGTAGTTTCTGCTTTTAGTGCAGTGTCTAGTTTCAGTGCAGTGTCGGGTTTGGGTGCAGTGTCTGGTTTTGGTGCAGTGTCGGTTTTTGGTACAGTGTTGTGTTTTGCAGCAGTGTCTGGTTCCAGTGCTGTGTCTGGTTTTGGTGCAATGGCAAATTTTGGTGCAGTGTCTGGTTTTGTTCCTGTGTTGGGTTTGGGTGCAGTGCCAGGCTTTTCTGCAATTTCCGGTTTTGGTGCAGTGTCGGGTTTTGTTGCTGTGTTGGTTTCCTATCAGTGTCTGGCTTTGTTGCAATGTTTGGTTTTGTTGTAGTGTCGGGTTTGTGTGCAGTGTCGTGTTTGGGTGCAGTGTCAGGTTTGGGTGCAATGTGTGGTTTTAGTGCACTGTCTGGTTTTGGTGCAGTGCTGGGTTTGGGTGTAGTGTTGTGTTTTGGAGCAGTGTCTGGTTTTGGTGCAGTTTCTGGTTATGGTTCAGTGTCGGGTTTTGGTCCTGTGTTGGGTTTGTGTGCAGTGTCTGGCTTTTCTGCAAGGTCGGGTTTTGGTGCTGTGTTAGTTTCCGTTCAGTGTCTGGCTTTGTTGCAATGTTTGGTTTTGGTGTAGTGTCAGGTATGGGTGCAGTGTCATGTTTGTGTGCTGTGTTAGGTTTGGGTGCAATGTATGGTTTTAGGGCACTGTCTGGTTTCGGTGCAGAGTCTGGTTTTGGTGCTGTGTCTAGTTTTGGTCAGTTGTCTTGTTTTGGTGCAATGAAAAATTTTGGTGCAGTGTCGGATTTTGGTGCAGTGCCTGGTTTCGGTTCAGTGTCTGGTTTTGATGCAGTTCCGTTGTAGTTTCTGGTTTTGGTGCAGTGTTGTTTTTGGGTGTAGTGTCTGCTTTCAGTGCAGTTTCTAGTTTCAGTGCAGTGTCGGGTTTGGTGCAGTGTTGGTGCGGTATCTGGTTTCAGTGCCGTGTCTGGTTATGGTGTTTTGTCTGGTTTTGGTGCAATGACAAGTTTTGGCACTGTGACTGATATTGATCCAGTGCTTGGTTTCAGATCAGTGTCTGGATTTGGTGCAGTTCCGTAGAAGTATCTGGTTTTGGTGCAGAGTTGGGTTTGGGTGCAGTGTCTGCTTTCAGGTCAGTGTCTAGTTTTGGTGCAGTGCCGGGTTTCTATGCAGCATGTAGTTTTGTTGCAGCATCTGGTTTGGGTGCAGTGTATGGTTTCGGTGTAGTGTCTGGTTTTGGTGCAGTGTCGGGTTGCGGTGCAATGTCTGGGTTTTGGTGCAGAGTCCTGTTTTGGTGCAGTGTTGGGTTTGGTGCAGTGACTGATTTTGGTGCAGCGTAGGAGTTAGGTGCAGTGTCTGGTTTTGCTGAAGTGTTGAGTTTTGGTGCTGCGCCTGGTTTGGTGCAGTATCTGGTTTCCTTGCAATGTCTGGTTTTGGAGCAGTGTCGGGTTTGGGTGCAATGTCTGGTTTTGGTGCAGTTCCTGGTTTGGGTGTAGTGTCCTGATTCAGTGCAGTATCTGGTTTCGGTGCAGTGCCTTGCTTTGGTGCAATGTCAGGTTTTGTTGCAGTATCTGGTTTTGGTGCAGTGTCTGGTTTTGGTGCAGTTTCGGTGTAGTTTCCAGTTTTCATGCAGTGAAGGATTTGTGTGCAGTGACTGGCTTTGGTACAATGTCTGGTTTTGGTGCAGTGTCGGGTTTGGATGCAGTGTCTGGTTTGTGTGCAATACCTGGTTTTGGTGCAGTGTCTGATTTTGGTGCAGGGTCCGCTTTTGCTGCAGTGTCTGGTTTGCTGCAGTGTTTGGTTTCAGTGCAGTGTCGTGTTTTGGTGCGGATTCTGGTTTCGGTGCAATGTCTGCTTTCGTTTCTGTTTCGGGTTTGGGTGCAGAGTCTGGTTTTGGTGCAGTGTCTGGTTCCAGTGCTGTGTCTGGTTTTGGTGCAATGGCAAATTTTGGTGCAGTGCCTGATTTTGGTGCAGTGCCTTGTTTTGGTTCACTGTCTGGTTTTGGTGCAGTTCCGTTGTATTGTCTGGTTTTGGTGCAGTGTTGGGTTTGGGTGTAGTGTCTGCTTTACTGCAGTGTCTAGTTTCAGTGCAGTGTAGGGTTTGGGTGTAGTGTTTGGTTTTGGTGCAGTGTCGTTTTTGGTACAGTGTTGGGTTTTTCAGCAGTGTCTGGTTTTGCTGCAGTGTCTGGTTTCTTTGCAGCATGCGGTTTAGTTGCAGCATCTAGTTTTGATGTAGTATTTGGTTGCGGTGCAGTGCTGGGTTTGGGTGCAGTGTTGTGTTTTGGAGCAGTGTCTGGTTTTGGTGCAGTTTATGCTTATGGTGCAGTGTCGGGTTTTGTTCCTGTGTTGGGTTTGGGTGCAGTGCCTGGTTTTTCTGCAAAGTCGGGTTTTGGTGCAGTGTCGGGT
The DNA here is from genome assembly GCF_017639515.1 of Carcharodon carcharias. Classification (NCBI taxonomy): domain Eukaryota; kingdom Metazoa; phylum Chordata; class Chondrichthyes; order Lamniformes; family Lamnidae; genus Carcharodon; species Carcharodon carcharias. Next base: position 6,318,348 of record NC_054480.1, on the reverse strand, counting down.
TTTGTTGCTGTGTTGGTTTCCGTTCAGTGTCTGGCTTTGTTGCAATGTTTGGTTTTGGTGTAGTGTCGGGTTTGTGTGCAGTGTCGTGTTTGGGTGCAGTGTCAGGTTTGGGTGCAATGTGTGGTTTTAGTGCACTGTCTGGGTTCGGTGCAGTGCTGGGTTTGGGTGCAGTGTTGTGTTTTGGAGCAGTGTCTGGTTTTGGTGCAGTTTCTGGTTATGGTGCAGTGTTGGGTTTTGTTCATGTGTTGGGTTTGGGTGCAGTGACTGGCTTTTATGCAAAGTCGGGTTTTGGTACAGTGTCGGGTTTGGGTGCAATGTCTGTTTTTAGTGCACTGTCTGATTTCGATGCAGTGTCTGGTTTTGGTGCTGTGTCTGGTTTTGGTCTGTTGTCTTGTTTTGGTGCAATGAAAAATTTTGTTGCAGTGTCGGATTTTGGTGCAGTGCCTGGTTTCGGTTCAGTGTCTGGTTTTGATGCAGTTCCGTTGTAGTATCTGGTTTTGGTGCACTGTTGGTTTTGGATGTAGTGTCTGCTTTCAGTGCAGTGTCTAGTTTCAGTGCAGTGTCGGGTTTGGTGCAGTGTTGGTGCGGTATCTGGTTTCAGTGCCGTGTCTGGTTATGGTGTTTTGTCTGGTTTTGGTGCAATGACAAATTTTGGCGCTGTGTCTGATTTTGATGCAGTGTCTGGTTTCAGATCAGTGTCTGGTTTTGGTGCAGTTCCGTAGAAGTATCTGGTTTTGGTGCAGTTTTGGGTTTGCGTGCAGTTTCTGCTTTCAGTGCAGTGTCTAGTTCGGGTGCAGTGTCGGGTTTCTATGCAGTGTATAGTTTTGTTGCAGCATCTGGTTTGGGTGCAGTGTTTGGTTTCGGTGCAGTGTCTGGTTTTGTTGCAGTGTCGGGTTGCGGTGCAATGTCTGGTTTTTGGTGCAGAGTCCTGTTTTGGTGCAGTGTTGGGTTTGGTGTAGTGACTGGTTTTGGCGCAGCATAAGAGTTTGGTGCAGTGTCTGGCTTTGCTGAAGTGTTGAGTTTCGGTGCTGCGCCTGGTTTTGGTGCAGCATCTGGTTTCCTTGCAATATCTGGTTTTGGAGCAGTGTCGTGTTTGGGTGCAATGTTGAGTTTTGGTGCAGTGTCGGGTTTTGTTGCTGTTTTGGTTTCCGATTAGTATCTGGCTTTGTTGCAATGTTTGGTTTTGGTGTAGTGTCGGGTTTGTGTGCAGTGTCGTGTTTGGGTGCAGTGTCAGGTTTGGTTGCAATGTGTGGTTTTAGTGCACTGTCTTGTTTCTGTGCAGTGCTGGGTTTCAGTGCAGTGTTGTGTTTTGGAGCAGTGTCTGGTTTTGGTGCATTTTCTGGTTATGGTGCAGTGTTAGGGTTTTGGTCCTGTGTTGGGTTTGTGTACAGTGTCTTTCTTTTTTGCAAATTCGGGTTTTGGTGCAGTGTCGGGTTTGGGTGCAGTGTCTGCTTTGTGTGCAATACCTGGTTTTGGTGCAATGTCTGATTTTTGTGCAGAGTCTGCTTTTGCTGCAGTGTCTGGTTTCAGTGCAGTGTCTGGTTTCATGCAGTGTCTGGTTTTGGTGCAGCGTCTGGTTTCGGTTCCGTTTCGGGTTTTGGTGCAGAGTCTGGTTTTGGTGCAGTGTCTGGTTCCAGTGCTGTGTCTGGTTGTGGTGCAATTGCAAATTCTGGTGCAGTGTCTGATTTTGGTGCAGTGCCTGGTTTTTGTTCAGTGTCTGGTTTTGGTGCAGTTCCGTTGTAGTGTCTAGTTTTGGTGCAGTGTTGGGTTTGGGTGTAGTTTCTGCTTTTAGTGCAGTGTCTAGTTTCAGTGCAGTGTTGGGTTTGGGTGCAGTGTCTGGTTTTGGTGCAGTGTCGGTTTTTGGTACAGTGTTGTGTTTTGCAGCAGTGTCTGGTTCCAGTGCTGTGTCTGGTTTTGGTGCAATGGCAAATTTTGGTGCAGTGTCTGGTTTGGTTAATTGTCTGGTTGTGGTGCAGTGTCGGGTTTTGTTCCTGTGTTGGGTTTGGGTGCAGTGCCAGGCTTTTCTGCAATTTCCGGTTTTGGTGCAGTGTCGGGTTTTGTTGCTGTGTTGGTTTCCTATCAGTGTCTGGCTTTGTTGCAATGTTTGGTTTTGTTGTAGTGTCGGGTTTGTGTGCAGTGTCGTGTTTGGGTGCAGTGTCAGGTTTGGGTGCAATGTGTGGTTTTAGTGCACTGTCTGGTTTTGGTGCAGTGCTGGGTTTGGGTGTAGTGTTTTGTTTTGGAGCAGTGTGTGGTTTTGGTGCAGTTTCTGGTTATGGTGCAGTGTCGGGTTTTGGTCCTGTGTTGGGTTTGTGTGCAGTGTCTGGCTTTTCTGCAAGGTCGGGTTTTGGTGCTGTGTTAGTTTCCGTTCAGTGTCTGGCTTTGTTGCAATGTTTGGTTTTGGTGTAGTGTCAGGTATGGGTGCAGTGTCATGTTTGTGTGCTGTGTTAGGTTTGGGTGCAATGTATGGTTTTAGGGCACTGTCTGGTTTCGGTGCAGAGTCTGGTTTTGGTGCTGTGTCTAGTTTTGGTCAGTTGTCTTGTTTTGGTGCAATGAAAAATTTTGGTGCAGTGTCGGATTTTGGTGCAGTGCCTGGTTTCGGTTCAGTGTCTGGTTTTGATGCAGTTCCGTTGTAGTTTCTGGTTTTGGTGCAGTGTTGGTTTTGGGTGTAGTGTCTGCTTTCAGTGCAGTTTCTAGTTTCAGTGCAGTGTCGGGTTTGGTGCAGTGTTGGTGCGGTATCTGGTTTCAGTGCCGTGTCTGGTTATGGTGTTTTGTCTGGTTTTGGTGCAATGACAAGTTTTGGCGCTGTGACTGATATTGATCCACTGCTTGGTTTCAGATCAGTGTCTGGATTTGGTGCAGTTCCGTAGAAGTATCTGGTTTTGGTGCAGAGTTGGGTTTGGGTGCAGTGTCTGCTTTCAGGTCAGTTTCTAGTTTTGGTGCAGTGCCGGGTTTCTATGCAGCATGTAGTTTTGTTGCAGCATCTGGTTTGGGTGCAGTGTATGGTTTCGGTGTAGTGTCTGGTTTTGGTGCAGTGTCGGGTTGCGGTGCAATGTCTGGGTTTTGGTGCAGAGTCCTGTTTTGGTGCAGTGTTGGGTTTGGTGCAGTGACTGATTTTGGTGCAGCGTAGGAGTTAGGTGCAGTGTCTGGTTTTGCTGAAGTGTTGAGTTTTGGTGCTGCGCCTGGTTTGGTGCAGTATCTGGTTTCCTTGCAATGTCTGGTTTTGGAGCAGTGTCGGGTTTGGGTGCAATGTCTGGTTTTGGTGCAGTTCCTGGTTTGGGTGTAGTGTCCTGATTCAGTGCAGTATCTGGTTTCGGTGCAGTGCCTTGCTTTGGTGCAATGTCAGGTTTTGTTGCAGTATCTGGTTTTGGTGCAGTGTCTGGTTTTGGTGCAGTTTCGGTGTAGTTTCCAGTTTTCATGCAGTGAAGGATTTGTGTGCAGTGACTGGCTTTGGTACAATGTCTGGTTTTGGTGCAGTGTCGGGTTTGGATGCAGTGTCTGGTTTGTGTGCAATACCTGGTTTTGGTGCAGTGTCTGATTTTGGTGCAGGGTCCGCTTTTGCTGCAGTGTCTGGTTTGCTGCAGTGTTTGGTTTCAGTGCAGTGTCGTGTTTTGGTGCGGATTCTGGTTTCGGTGCAATGTCTGCTTTCGTTTCTGTTTCGGGTTTGGGTGCAGAGTCTGGTTTTGGTGCAGTGTCTGGTTCCAGTGCTGTGTCTGGTTTTGGTGCAATGGCAAATTTTGGTGCAGTGCCTGATTTTGGTGCAGTGCCTTGTTTTGGTTCACTGTCTGGTTTTGGTGCAGTTCCGTTGTATTGTCTGGTTTTAGTGCAGTGTTGGGTTTGGGTGTAGTGTCTGCTTTACTGCAGTGTCTAGTTTCAGTGCAGTGTAGGGTTTGGGTGTAGTGTTTGGTTTTGGTGCAGTGTCGTTTTTGGTACAGTGTTGGGTTTTTCAGCAGTGTCTGGTTTTGCTGCAGTGTCTGGTTTCTTTGCAGCATGTGGTTTAGTTGCAGCATCTAGTTTTGATGTAGTATTTGGTTGCGGTGCAGTGCTGGGTTTGGGTGCAGTGTTGTGTTTTGGAGCAGTGTCTGGTTTTGGTGCAGTTTATGCTTATGGTGCAGTGTCGGGTTTTGTTCCTGTGTTGGGTTTGGGTGCAGTGCCTGGTTTTTCTGCAAAGTCGGGTTTTGGTGCAGTGTCGGGTTTTGTTGGTGTGTTGGTTTCCGTTCAGTGTCTGGCTTTGTTGCAATGTTTGGTTTTGGTGTAGTGTCGGGTTTGTGTGCAGTGTCGTGTTTGGGTGCAGTGTCAGGTTTGGGTGCAATGTGTGGTTTTAGTGCACTGTCTGGGTTCGGTGCAGTGTTGTGTTTTGGAGCAGTGTCTGGTTTTGGTGCAGTTTCTGGTTATGGTGCAGTGTTGGGTTTTGCTCATGTGTTGGGTTTGGGTGCAGTGACTGGCTTTTATGCAAAGTCGGGTTTTGGTACAGTGTCGGGTTTGGGTGCAATGTCTGTTTTTAGTGCACTGTCTGATTTCGATGCAGTGTCTGGTTTTGGTGCTGTGTCTGGTTTTGGTCTGTTGTCTTGTTTTGGTGCAATGAAAAATTTTGTTGCAGTGTCGGATTTTGGTGCAGTGCCTGGTTTCGGTTCAGTGTCTGGTTTTGATGCAGTTCCGTTGTAGTATCTGGTTTTGGTGCACTGTTGGTTTTGGATGTAGTGTCTGCTTTCAGTGCAGTGTCTAGTTTCAGTGCAGTGTCGGGTTTGGTGCAGTGTTGGTGCGGTATCTGGTTTCAGTGCCGTGTCTGGTTATGGTGTTTTGTCTGGTTTTGGTGCAATGACAAATTTTGGCGCTGTGTCTGATTTTGATGCAGTGTCTGGTTTCAGATCAGTGTCTGGTTTTGGTGCAGTTCCGTAGAAGTATCTGGTTTTGGTGCAGTTTTGGGTTTGCGTGCAGTTTCTGCTTTCAGTGCAGTGTCTAGTTCGGGTGGAGTGTCGGGTTTCTATGCAGTGTATAGTTTTGTTGCAGCATCTGGTTTGGGTGCAGTGTTTGGTTTCGGTGCAGTGTCTGGTTTTGTTGCAGTGTCGGGTTGCGGTGCAATGTCTGGTTTTTGGTGCAGAGTCCTGTTTTGGTGCAGTGTTGGGTTTGGTGTAGTGACTGGTTTTGGCGCAGCATAAGAGTTTGGTGCAGTGTCTGGCTTTGCTGAAGTGTTGAGTTTCGGTGCTGCGCCTGGTTTTGGTGCAGCATCTGGTTTCCTTGCAATATCTGGTTTTGGAGCAGTGTCAGGTTTGGGTGCAATGTTGGGTTTTGGTGCAGTGTCGGGTTTTGTTGCTGTGTTGGTTTCCGATTAGTATCTGGCTTTGTTGCAATGTTTGGTTTTGGTGTAGTGTCGGGTTTGTGTGCAGTGTCGTGTTTGGGTGCAGTGTCAGGTTTGGTTGCAATGTATGGTTTTAGTGCACTGTCTGGTTTCGGTGCAGTGCTGGGTTTCAGTGCAGTGTTGCGTTTTGGAGCAGTGTCTGGTTTTGGTGCAGTTTCTGGTTATGGTGCAGTGTGGGGTTTTGGTCCTGTGTTGGGTTTGTGTGCAGTGTCTGGCTTTTCTGCAAAGTCGGCTTTTGGTGCAGTGTCGGGTTTGGGTGCAGTGTCTGGTTTCTGTTCCATTTCGGGTTTTTGTGCAGAGTCTGGTTTTGGTGCAGAGTCTGGTTTCGGTTCCGTTTCGGGTTTTGGTGCAGAGTCTGGTTTTGGTGCAGTGTCTGGTTCCAGTGCTGTGTCTGGTTGTGGTGCAATGGCAAATTCTGGTGCAGTGTCTGATTTTGTTGCAGTGCCTGGTTTTTGTTCAGTGTCTGGTTTTGCTGCAGTTCCGTTGTAGTGTCTTGTTTTGGTGCAGTGTTGGGTTTGGGTGTAGTTTCTGCTTTTAGTGCAGTGTCTAGTTTCAGTGCATTGTCGGGTTTGGGTGCAGTGTCTGGTTTTGGTGCAGTGTCGGTTTTTGGTACAGTGTTGTGTTTTGCAGCAGTGTCTGGTTCCAGTGCTGTGTCTGGTTTTGGTGCAATGGCAAATTTTGGTGCAGTGTCTGATTTTGGTGCAGTGCCTGGTTTGGTTCATTGTCTGGTTGTGGTGCAGTGTCGGGTTTTGTTCCTGTGTTGGGCTTGGGTGCAGTGCCAGGCTTTTCAGCAAAGTCGGGTTGTGGTGTAATGTCGGGTTTGTGTGTAGTGTCGTGTTTGGGTGCAGTGTCAGGTTTGGTTGCAATGTGTTGTTTTAGTGCACTGTCTGGTTTCGGTGCAGTGCTGGGTTTGGCTGCAGTGTTGTGTTTTGGAGCAGAGTCTGGTTTTGGTGCAGTTTCTGGTTATGGTGCAGTGTCGGGTTTTGGTCCTGTGTTGGGTTTGTGTGCAGTGTCTGGCTTTTCTGCAAAGTCGGGTTTTGGTGCAGTGTCGGGTTTGGGTGCAATGTCTGTTTTTAGTGCACTGTCTGGTTTCGGTGCAGTGTCTGGTTTTGGTGCTGTGTCTGGTTTTGGTCTGTTGTCTTGTTTTGGTGCAATGAAAAATTTTTTTGCAGTGTCGGATTTTGGTGCAGTGCCTGGTTTCGGTTCAGTGTCTGGTTTTGATGCAGTTCCGTTGTAGTATCTGGTTTTGGTGCACTGTTGGTTTTGGGTGTAGTGTCTGCTTTCAGTGCAGTGTCTAGTTTCAGTGCAGTGTCGGGTTTGGTGCAGTGTTGGTGCGGTATCTGGTTTCAGTGCCGTGTCTGGTTATGGTGTTTTGTCTGGTTTTGGTGCAATGACAAATTTTGTCGCTGTGTCTGATTTTGATGCAGTGGCTGGTTTCAGATCAGTGTCTGGTTTTGGTGCAGTTCCGTAGCAGTATCTGGTTTTGGTGCAGTTTTGGGTTTGCGTGCAGTTTCTGCTTTCAGTGCAGTGTGTAGCTCGGGTGCAGTGTCGGGTTTCTATGCAGCGTATAGTTTTGTTGCAGCATCTGGTTTGGGTGCAGTGTATGGTTTCGGTGTAGTGTCTGGCTTTGTTGCAGTGTCGGGTTGCGGTGCAATGTCTGGTTTTTGGTGCAGAGTCCTGTTTTAGTGCAGTGTTGGGTTTGGTGTAGTGACTGGTTTTGGCGCAGCATAAGAGTTTGGTGCAGTGTCTGGCTTTGCTGAAGTGTTGAGTTTCGGTGCTGCGCCTGGTTTTGGTGCAGCATCTGGTTTCCTTGCAATATCTGGTTTTGGAGCAGTGTCGGGTTTGGGTGCAATGTTGGGTTTTGGTGCAGTGTCGGGTTTTGTTGCTGTGTTGGTTTCCGATTAGCATCTGGCTTTGTTGCAATGTTTGGTTTTGGTGTAGTGTCGGGTTTGTGTGCAGTGTCGTGTTTGGGTGCAGTGTCAGGTTTGGTTGCAATGTGTGGTTTTAGTGCACTGTCTGGTTTCGGTGCAGTGCTGGGTTTCAGTGCAGTGTTGTGTTTTGGAGCAGTGTCTGGTTTTGGTGCAGTTTCTGGTTATGGTGCAGTGTCGGGTTTTGGTCCTATGTTGGGTTTGTGTGCAAGGTCTGGCTTTTCTGCAAATTCGGGTTTTGGTGCAGTGTCGGGTTTGGGTGCAGTGTCTGGTTTGTGTGCAATACCTGGTTTTGGTGCAATGTCTGATTTTGGTGCAGAGTCTGCTTTTGCTGCAGTGTCTGGTTTCGTGCAGTGTCTGGTTTCAGTGCAGTGTCTGATTTTGGTGCGGATTCTGGTCTCGGAGCAGTGTCTGGTTTCTGTTCCATTTCGGGTTTTGGTGCAGAGTCTGGTTTTGGTGCAGAGTCTGGTTTCCGTTCTGTTTCGGGTTTTGGTGCAGAGTCTGGTTTTGGTGCAGTGTCTGGTTCCAGTGCTGTGTCTGGTTGTGGTGCAATTGCAAATTCTGGTGCAGTGTCTGATTTTGTTGCAGTGCCTTGGTTTTGTTCAGTGTCTGGTTTTGGTGCAGTTCCGTTGTAGTGTCTAGTTTTGGTGCAGTGTTGGGTTTGGGTTTAGTTTCTGCTTTTAGTGCAGTGTCTAGTTTCAGTGCAGTGTCGGGTTTGGGTGCAGTGTCTGGTTTTGGTGCAGTGTCGGTTTTTGGTACAGTGTTGTGTTTTGCAGCAGTGTCTGGTTCCAGTGCTGTGTCTGGTTTTGGTGCAATGGCAAATTTTGGTGCAGTGTCTGATTTTGGTGCAGTGCCTGGTTTGGTTCATTGTCTGGTTGTGGTGCAGTGTCGGGTTTTGTTCCTGTGTTATGTTTGGGTGCAGTGCCAGGCTTTTCTGCAAAGTCGGGTTGTGGTGTAATGTCGGGTTTGTGTGCAGTGTCGTGTTTGGGTGCAGTGTCAGGTTTGGTTGCAATGTGTGGTTTTAGTGCACTGTCTGGTTTCGGTGCAGTGCTGGGTTTGGGTGCAGTGTTGTGTTTTGGAGCAGTGTCTGGTTTTGGTGCAGTTTCTGATTATGGTGCAGTGTCGGGTTTTGTTCATGTGTTGGGTTTGGGTGCAGTGCCGGGCTTTTCTGCAAAGTCGTGTATTGGTGCAGTGTCGGGTTTTGTTGCTGTGTTGGTTTCCGTTCAGTGTCTGGCTTTGTTGCAATGTGTCGTTTTGGTGTAGTGTCGGGTTTGTGTGCAGTGTCTTGTTTGGGTGCAGTGTCAGGTTTGGTTGCAATGTGTGGTTTTTGTGCACTGTCCGGTTTCGGTGCAGTGCTGGGTTTGGGTGCAGTGTTGTTTTTGGAGCAGAGTCTGGTTTTGGTGCAGTTTCTGGTTATGGTGCAGTGTCGGGTTTTGGTCCTGTGTTGGGTTTGTGTGCAGTGTCTGGCTTTTCTGCAAAGTCGGGTTTTGGTGCAGTGTCGGGTTTGGGTGCAATGTCTGTTTTTAGTGCACTGTCTGGTTTCGGTGCAGTGTCTGGTTTTGGTGCTGTGTCTGGTTTTAGTCTGTTGTCTTGTTTTGGTGCAATGAAAAATTTTGTTGCAGTGTCGGATTTTGGTGCAGTGCCTGGTTTCGGTTCAGTGTCTGGTTTTGATGCAGTTCCGTTGTAGTACCTGGTTTTGGTGCACTGTTGGTTTTTGGTGTAGTGTCTGCTTTCAGTGCAGTGTCTAGTTTCAGTGCAGTGTCGGGTTTGGTGCAGTGTTGGTGCGGTATCTGGTTTCAGTGCCGTGTCTGGTTATGGTGTTTTGTCTGGTTTTGGTGCAATGACAAATTTTGGCGCTGTGTCTGATTTTGATGCAGTGGCTGGTTTCAGATCAGTGTCTGGTTTTGGTGCAGTTCCGTAGCAGTATCTGGTTTTGGTGCAGTTTTGGGTTTGCGTGCAGTTTCTGCTTTCAGTGCAGTGTGTAGTTCGGGTGCAGTGTCGGGTTTCTATGCAGCGTATAGTTTTGTTGCAGCATCTGGTTTGGGTGCAGTGTATGGTTTCGGTGTAGTGTCTGGCTTTGTTGCAGTGTCGGGTTGCGGTGCAATGTCTGGTTTTTGGTGCAGAGTCCTGTTTCGGTGCAGTGTTGGGTTTGGTGTAGTGACTGGTTTTGGCGCAGCATAAGAGTTTGGTGCAGTGTCTGGCTTTGCTGAAGTGTTGAGTTTCGGTGCTGCGCCTGGTTTTGATGCAGCATCTGGTTTCCTTGCAATATCTGGTTTTGGAGCAGTGTCGGGTTTGGGTGCAATGTTGGGTTTTGGTGCAGTGTCGGGTTTTGTTGCTGTGTTGGTTTCCGATTAGCATCTGGCTTTGTTGCAATGTTTGGTTTTGGTGTAGTGTCGGGTTTGTGTGCAGTGTCGTGTTTGGGTGCAGTGTCAGGTTTGGTTGCAATGTATGGTTTTAGTGCACTGTCTGGTTTCGGTGCAGTGCTGGGTTTCAGTGCAGTGTTGTGTTTTGGAGCAGTGTCTGGTTTTGGTGCAGTTTCTGGTTATGGTGCAGTGTCGGGTTTTGGTCCTGTGTTGGGTTTGTGTGCAATGTCTGGCTTTTCTGCAAAGTCGGGTTTTGGTGCAGTGTCGGGTTTGGGTGCAGTGTCTGGTTTTTGTGCAATACCTGGTTTTTGTGCAATGTCTGATTTTGGTGCAGAGTCTGCTTTTGCTGCAGTGTCTGGTTTCGTGCAGTGTGTGGTTTCAGTGCAGTGTCTGATTTTGGTGCGGAGTCTGGTCTCGGAGCAGTGTCTGGTTTCTGTTCCGTTTCGGGTTTTGGTGCAGAGTCTGGTTTTGGTGCAGAGTCTGGTTTCGGTTCTGTTTCTGGTTTTGGTGCAGAGTCTGGTTTTGGTGCAGTGTCTGGTTCCAGTGCTGTGTCTGTTTGTGGTGCAATTGCAAATTCTGGTGCAGTGTCTGATTTTGTTGCAGTGCCTGGTTTTTGTTCAGTGTCTGGTTTTGGTGCAGTTCCGTTGTAGTGTCTAGTTTTGGTGCAGTGTTGGTTTTGGGTGTAGTTTCTGCTTTTAGTGCAGTGTCTAGTTTCAGTGCAGTGTCGGGTTTGGGTGCAGTGTCTGGTTTTGGTGCAGTGTCGGTTTTTGGTACAGTGTTGTGTTTTGCAGCAGTGTCTGGTTCCAGTGCTGTGTCTGGTTTTGGTGCAATGGCAAATTTTGGTGCAGTGTCTGATTTTGGTGCAGTGCCTGGTTTGGTTCATTGTCTGGTTGTGGTGCAGTGTCGGGTTTTGTTCCTGTGTTGGGTTTGGGTGCAGTGCCAGGCTTTTCTGCAAAGTCGGGTTGTGGTGTAATGTCGGGTTTGTGTGCAGTGTCGTGTTTGGGTGCAGTGTCAGGTTTGGTTGCAATGTGTGGTTTTAGTGCACTGTCTGGTTTCGGTGCAGTGCTGGGTTTGGGTGCAGTGTTGTGTTTTGGAGCAGTGTCTGGTTTTGGTGCAGTTTCTGGTTATGGTGCAGTGTCGGGTTTTGTTCATGTGTTGGGTTTGGGTGCAGTGCCTGGCTTTTCTGCAAAGTCGTGTATTGGTGCAGTGTCGGGTTTTGTTGCTGTGTTGGTTTCCGTTCAGTGTGTGGCTTTGTTGCAATGTTTGGTTTTGTTGTAGTGTCGGGTTTGTGTGCAGTGTCGTGTTTGGGTGCAGTGTCAGGTTTGGGTGCAATGTGTGGTTTTAGTGCACTGTCTGGTTTTGGTGCAGTGCTGGGTTTGGGTGTAGTGTTGTGTTTTGGAGCAGTGTCTGGTTTTGGTGCAGTTTCTGGTTATGGTTCAGTGTCGGGTTTTGGTCCTGTGTTGGGTTTGTGTGCAGTGTCTGGCTTTTCTGCAAGGTCGGGTTTTGGTGCTGTGTTAGTTTCCGTTCAGTCTGGCTTTGTTGCAATGTTTGGTTTTGGTGTAGTGTCAGGTATGGGTGCAGTGTCATGTTTGTGTGCTGTGTTAGGTTTGGGTGCAATGTATGGTTTTAGGGCACTGTCTGGTTTCGGTGCAGAGTCTGGTTTTGGTGCTGTGTCTAGTTTTGGTCAGTTGTCTTGTTTTGGTGCAATGAAAAATTTTGGTGCAGTGTCGGATTTTGGTGCAGTGCCTGGTTTCGGTTCAGTGTCTGGTTTTGATGCAGTTCCGTTGTAGTTTCTGGTTTTGGTGCAGTGTTGGTTTTGGGTGTAGTGTCTGCTTTCAGTGCAGTTTCTAGTTTCAGTGCAGTGTCGGGTTTGGTGCAGTGTTGGTGCGGTATCTGGTTTCAGTGCCGTGTCTGGTTATGGTGTTTTGTCTGGTTTTGGTGCAATGACAAGTTTTGGCACTGTGACTGATATTGATCCAGTGCTTGGTTTCAGATCAGTGTCTGGATTTGGTGCAGTTCCGTAGAAGTATCTGGTTTTGGTGCAGAGTTGGGTTTGGGTGCAGTGTCTGCTTTCAGGTCAGTGTCTAGTTTTGGTGCAGTGCCGGGTTTCTATGCAGCATGTAGTTTTGTTGCAGCATCTGGTTTGGGTGCAGTGTATGGTTTCGGTGTAGTGTCTGGTTTTGGTGCAGTGTCGGGTTGCGGTGCAATGTCTGGGTTTTGGTGCAGAGTCCTGTTTTGGTGCAGTGTTGGGTTTGGTGCAGTGACTGATTTTGGTGCAGCGTAGGAGTTAGGTGCAGTGTCTGGTTTTGCTGAAGTGTTGAGTTTTGGTGCTGCGCCTGGTTTGGTGCAGTATCTGGTTTCCTTGCAATGTCTGGTTTTGGAGCAGTGTCGGGTTTGGGTGCAATGTCTGGTTTTGGTGCAGTTCCTGGTTTGGGTGTAGTGTCCTGATTCAGTGCAGTATCTGGTTTCGGTGCAGTGCCTTGCTTTGGTGCAATGTCAGGTTTTGTTGCAGTATCTGGTTTTGGTGCAGTGTCTGGTTTTGGTGCAGTTTCGGTGTAGTTTCCAGTTTTCATGCAGTGAAGGATTTGTGTGCAGTGACTGGCTTTGGTACAATGTCTGGTTTTGGTGCAGTGTCGGGTTTGGATGCAGTGTCTGGTTTGTGTGCAATACCTGGTTTTGGTGCAGTGTCTGATTTTGGTGCAGGGTCCGCTTTTGCTGCAGTGTCTGGTTTGCTGCAGTGTTTGGTTTCAGTGCAGTGTCGTGTTTTGGTGCGGATTCTGGTTTCGGTGCAATGTCTGCTTTCGTTTCTGTTTCGGGTTTGGGTGCAGAGTCTGGTTTTGGTGCAGTGTCTGGTTCCAGTGCTGTGTCTGGTTTTGGTGCAATGGCAAATTTTGGTGCAGTGCCTGATTTTGGTGCAGTGCCTTGTTTTGGTTCACTGTCTGGTTTTGGTGCAGTTCCGTTGTATTGTCTGGTTTTGGTGCAGTGTTGGGTTTGGGTGTAGTGTCTGCTTTACTGCAGTGTCTAGTTTCAGTGCAGTGTAGGGTTTGGGTGTAGTGTTTGGTTTTGGTGCAGTGTCGTTTTTGGTACAGTGTTGGGTTTTTCAGCAGTGTCTGGTTTTGCTGCAGTGTCTGGTTTCTTTGCAGCATGCGGTTTAGTTGCAGCATCTAGTTTTGATGTAGTATTTGGTTGCGGTGCAGTGCTGGGTTTGGGTGCAGTGTTGTGTTTTGGAGCAGTGTCTGGTTTTGGTGCAGTTTATGCTTATGGTGCAGTGTCGGGTTTTGTTCCTGTGTTGGGTTTGGGTGCAGTGCCTGGTTTTTTCTGCAAAGTCGGGTTTTGGTGCAGTGTCGGGTTTTGTTGCTGTGTTGGTTTCCGTTCAGTGTCTGGCTTTGTTGCAATGTTTGGTTTTGGTGTAGTGTCGGGTTTGTGTGCAGTGTCGTGTTTGGGTGCAGTGTCAGGTTTGGGTGCAATGTGTGGTTTTAGTGCACTGTCTGGGTTCGGTGCAGTGCTGGGTTTGGGTGCAGTGTTGTGTTTTGGAGCAGTGTCTGGTTTTGGTGCAGTTTCTGGTTATGGTGCAGTGTTGGGTTTTGTTCATGTGTTGGGTTTGGGTGCAGTGACTGGCTTTTATGCAAAGTCGGGTTTTGGTACAGTGTCGGGTTTGGGTGCAATGTCTGTTTTTAGTGCACTGTCTGATTTCGATGCAGTGTCTGGTTTTGGTGCTGTGTCTGGTTTTGGTCTGTTGTCTTGTTTTGGTGCAATGAAAAATTTTGTTGCAGTGTCGGATTTTGGTGCAGTGCCTGGTTTCGGTTCAGTGTCTGGTTTTGATGCAGTTCCGTTGTAGTATCTGGTTTTGGTGCACTGTTGGTTTTGGATGTAGTGTCTGCTTTCAGTGCAGTGTCTAGTTTCAGTGCAGTGTCGGGTTTGGTGCAGTGTTGGTGCGGTATCTGGTTTCAGTGCCGTGTCTGGTTATGGTGTTTTGTCTGGTTTTGGTGCAATGACAAATTTTGGCGCTGTGTCTGATTTTGATGCAGTGTCTGGTTTCAGATCAGTGTCTGGTTTTGGTGCAGTTCCGTAGAAGTATCTGGTTTTGGTGCAGTTTTGGGTTTGCGTGCAGTTTCTGCTTTCAGTGCAGTGTCTAGTTCGGGTGCAGTGTCGGGTTTCTATGCAGTGTATAGTTTTGTTGCAGCATCTGGTTTGGGTGCAGTGTTTGGTTTCGGTGCAGTGTCTGGTTTTGTTGCAGTGTCGGGTTGCGGTGCAATGTCTGGTTTTTGGTGCAGAGTCCTGTTTTGGTGCAGTGTTGGGTTTGGTGTAGTGACTGGTTTTGGCGCAGCATAAGAGTTTGGTGCAGTGTCTGGCTTTGCTGAAGTGTTGAGTTTCGGTGCTGCGCCTGGTTTTGGTGCAGCATCTGGTTTCCTTGCAATATCTGGTTTTGGAGCAGTGTCGTGTTTGGGTGCAATGTTGAGTTTTGGTTCAGTGTCGGGTTTTGTTGCTGTTTTGGTTTCCGATTAGTATCTGGCTTTGTTGCAATGTTTGGTTTTGGTGTAGTGTCGGGTTTGTGTGCAGTGTCGTGTTTGGGTGCAGTGTCAGGTTTGGTTGCAATGTGTGGTTTTAGTGCACTGTCTTGTTTCTGTGCAGTGCTGGGTTTCAGTGCAGTGTTGTGTTTTGGAGCAGTGTCTGGTTTTGGTGCATTTTCTGGTTATGGTGCAGTGTTAGGGTTTTGGTCCTGTGTTGGGTTTGTGTACAGTGTCTTTCTTTTCTGCAAATTCGGGTTTTGGTGCAGTGTCGGGTTTGGGTGCAGTGTCTGCTTTGTGTGCAATACCTGGTTTTGGTGCAATGTCTGATTTTTGTGCAGAGTCTGCTTTTGCTGCAGTGTCTGGTTTCAGTGCAGTGTCTGGTTTCATGCAGTGTCTGGTTTTGGTGCAGCGTCTGGTTTCGGTTCCGTTTCGGGTTTTGGTGCAGAGTCTGGTTTTGGTGCAGTGTCTGGTTCCAGTGCTGTGTCTGGTTGTGGTGCAATGGCAAATTCTGGTGCAGTGTCTGATTTTGGTGCAGTGCCTGGTTTTTGTTCAGTGTCTGGTTTTGGTGCAGTTCCGTTGTAGTGTCTAGTTTTGGTGCAGTGTTGGGTTTGGGTGTAGTTTCTGCTTTTAGTGCAGTGTCTAGTTTCAGTGCAGTGTCGGGTTTGGGTGCAGTGTCTGGTTTTGGTGCAGTGTCGGTTTTTGGTACAGTGTTGTGTTTTGCAGCAGTGTCTGGTTCCAGTGCTGTGTCTGGTTTTGGTGCAATGGCAAATTTTGGTGCAGTGTCTGGTTTGGTTAATTGTCTGGTTGTGGTGCAGTGTCGGGTTTTGTTCCTGTGTTGGGTTTGGGTGCAGTGCCAGGCTTTTCTGCAATTTCCGGTTTTGGTGCAGTGTCGGGTTTTGTTGCTGTGTTGGTTTCCTATCAGTGTCTGGCTTTGTTGCAATGTTTGGTTTTGTTGTAGTGTCGGGTTTGTGTGCAGTGTCGTGTTTGGGTGCAGTGTCAGGTTTGGGTGCAATGTGTGGTTTTAGTGCACTGTCTGGTTTTGGTGCAGTGCTGGGTTTGGGTGTAGTGTTTTGCTTTGGAGCAGTGTCTGGTTTTGGTGCAGTTTCTGGTTATGGTGCAGTGTCGGGTTTTGGTCCTGTGTTGGGTTTGTGTGCAGTGTCTGGCTTTTCTGCAAGGTCGGGTTTTGGTGCTGTGTTAGTTTCCGTTCAGTGTCTGGCTTTGTTGCAATGTTTGGTTTTGGTGTAGTGTCAGGTATGGGTGCAGTGTCATGTTTGTGTGCTGTGTTAGGTTTGGGTGCAATGTATGGTTTTAGGGCACTGTCTGGTTTCGGTGCAGAGTCTGGTTTTGGTGCTGTGTCTAGTTTTGGTCAGTTGTCTTGTTTTGGTGCAATGAAAAATTTTGGTGCAGTGTCGGATTTTGGTGCAGTGCCTGGTTTCGGTTCAGTGTCTGGTTTTGATGCAGTTCCGTTGTAGTTTCTGGTTTTGGTGCAGTGTTGGTTTTGGGTGTAGTGTCTGCTTTCAGTGCAGTTTCTAGTTTCAGTGCAGTGTCGGGTTTGGTGCAGTGTTGGTGCGGTGTCTGGTTTCAGTGCCGTGTCTGGTTATGGTGTTTTGTCTGGTTTTGGTGCAATGACAAGTTTTGGCGCTGTGACTGATATTGATCCAGTGCTTGGTTTCAGATCAGTGTCTGGATTTGGTGCAGTTCCGTAGAAGTATCTGGTTTTGGTGCAGAGTTGGGTTTGGGTGCAGTGTCTGCTTTCAGGTCAGTGTCTAGTTTTGGTGCAGTGCCGGGTTTCTATGCAGCATGTAGTTTTGTTGCAGCATCTGGTTTGGGTGCAGTGTATGGTTTCGGTGTAGTGTCTGGTTTTGGTGCAGTGTCGGGTTGCGGTGCAATGTCTGGGTTTTGGTGCAGAGTCCTGTTTTGGTGCAGTGTTGGGTTTGGTGCAGTGACTGATTTTGGTGCAGCGTAGGAGTTAGGTGCAGTGTCTGGTTTTGCTGAAGTGTTGAGTTTTGGTGCTGCGCCTGGTTTGGTGCAGTATCTGGTTTCCTTGCAATGTCTGGTTTTGGAGCAGTGTCGGGTTTGGGTGCAATGTCTGGTTTTGGTGCAGTTCCTGGTTTGGGTGTAGTGTCCTGATTCAGTGCAGTATCTGGTTTCGGTGCAGTGCCTTGCTTTGGTGCAATGTCAGGTTTTGTTGCAGTATCTGGTTTTGGTGCAGTGTCTGGTTTTGGTGCAGTTTCGGTGTAGTTTCCAGTTTTCATGCAGTGAAGGATTTGTGTGCAGTGACTGGCTTTGGTACAATGTCTGGTTTTGGTGCAGTGTCGGGTTTGGATGCAGTGTCTGGTTTGTGTGCAATACCTGGTTTTGGTGCAGTGTCTGATTTTGGTGCAGGGTCCGCTTTTGCTGCAGTGTCTGGTTTGCTGCAGTGTTTGGTTTCAGTGCAGTGTCGTGTTTTGGTGCGGATTCTGGTTTCGGTGCAATGTCTGCTTTCGTTTCTGTTTCGGGTTTGGGTGCAGAGTCTGGTTTTGGTGCAGTGTCTGGTTCCAGTGCTGTGTCTGGTTTTGGTGCAATGGCAAATTTTGGTGCAGTGCCTGATTTTGGTGCAGTGCCTTGTTTTGGTTCACTGTCTGGTTTTGGTGCAGTTCCGTTGTATTGTCTGGTTTTAGTGCAGTGTTGGGTTTGGGTGTAGTGTCTGCTTTACTGCAGTGTCGAGTTTCAGTGCAGTGTAGGGTTTGGGTGTAGTGTTTGGTTTTGGTGCAGTGTCGTTTTTGGTACAGTGTTGGGTTTTTCAGCAGTGTCTGGTTTTGCTGCAGTGTCTGGTTTCTTTGCAGCATGTGGTTTAGTTGCAGCATCTAGTTTTGATGTAGTATTTGGTTGCGGTGCAGTGCTGGGTTTGGGTGCAGTGTTGTGTTTTGGAGCAGTGTCTGGTTTTGGTGCAGTTTATGCTTATGGTGCAGTGTCGGGTTTTGTTCCTGTGTTGGGTTTGGGTGCAGTGCCTGGTTTTTTCTGCAAAGTCGGGTTTTGGTGCAGTGTCGGGTTTTGTTGCTGTGTTGGTTTCCGTTCAGTGTCTGGCTTTGTTGCAATGTTTGGTTTTGGTGTAGTGTCGGGTTTGTGTGCAGTGTCGTGTTTGGGTGCAGTGTCAGGTTTGGGTGCAATGTGTGGTTTTAGTGCACTGTCTGGGTTCGGTGCAGTGCTGGGTTTGGGTGCAGTGTTGTGTTTTGGAGCAGTGTCTGGTTTTGGTGCAGTTTCTGGTTATGGTGCAGTGTTGGGTTTTGTTCATGTGTTGGGTTTGGGTGCAGTGACTGGCTTTTATGCAAAGTCGGGTTTTGGTACAGTGTCGGGTTTGGGTGCAATGTCTGTTTTTAGTGCACTGTCTGATTTCGATGCAGTGTCTGGTTTTGGTGCTGTGTCTGGTTTTGGTCTGTTGTCTTGTTTTGGTGCAATGAAAAATTTTGTTGCAGTGTCGGATTTTGGTGCAGTGCCTGGTTTCGGTTCAGTGTCTGGTTTTGATGCAGTTCCGTTGTAGTATCTGGTTTTGGTGCACTGTTGGTTTTGGATGTAGTGTCTGCTTTCAGTGCAGTGTCTAGTTTCAGTGCAGTGTCGGGTTTGGTGCAGTGTTGGTGCGGTATCTGGTTTCAGTGCCGTGTCTGGTTATGGTGTTTTGTCTGGTTTTGGTGCAATGACAAATTTTGGCGCTGTGTCTGATTTTGATGCAGTGTCTGGTTTCAGATCAGTGTCTGGTTTTGGTGCAGTTCCGTAGAAGTATCTGGTTTTGGTGCAGTTTTGGGTTTGCGTGCAGTTTCTGCTTTCAGTGCAGTGTCTAGTTCGGGTGCAGTGTCGGGTTTCTATGCAGTGTATAGTTTTGTTGCAGCATCTGGTTTGGGTGCAGTGTTTGGTTTCGGTGCAGTGTCTGGTTTTGTTGCAGTGTCGGGTTGCGGTGCAATGTCTGGTTTTTGGTGCAGAGTCCTGTTTTGGTGCAGTGTTGGGTTTGGTGTAGTGACTGGTTTTGGCGCAGCATAAGAGTTTGGTGCAGTGTCTGGCTTTGCTGAAGTGTTGAGTTTCGGTGCTGCGCCTGGTTTTGGTGCAGCATCTGGTTTCCTTGCAATATCTGGTTTTGGAGCAGTGTCGGGTTTGGGTGCAATGTTGGGTTTTGGTGCAGTGTCGGGTTTTGTTGCTGTGTTGGTTTCCGATTAGTATCTGGCTTTGTTGCAATGTTTGGTTTTGGTGTAGTGTCGGGTTTGTGTGCAGTGTCGTGTTTGGGTGCAGTGTCAGGTTTGGTTGCAATGTATGGTTTTAGTGCACTGTCTGGTTTCGGTGCAGTGCTGGGTTTCAGTGCAGTGTTGCGTTTTGGAGCAGTGTCTGGTTTTGGTGCAGTTTCTGGTTATGGTGCAGTGTGGGGTTTTGGTCCTGTGTTGGGTTTGTGTGCAGTGTCTGGCTTTTCTGCAAAGTCGGCTTTTGGTGCAGTGTCGGGTTTGGGTGCAGTGTCTGGTTTCTGTTCCATTTCGGGTTTTTGTGCAGAGTCTGGTTTTGGTGCAGAGTCTGGTTTCGGTTCCGTTTCGGGTTTTGGTGCAGAGTCTGGTTTTGGTGCAGTGTCTGGTTCCAGTGCTGTGTCTGGTTGTGGTGCAATTGCAAATTCTGGTGCAGTGTCTGATTTTGTTGCAGTGCCTGGTTTTTGTTCAGTGTCTGGTTTTGCTGCAGTTCCGTTGTAGTGTCTAGTTTTGGTGCAGTGTTGGGTTTGGGTGTAGTTTCTGCTTTTAGTGCAGTGTCTAGTTTCAGTGCAGTGTCGGGTTTGGGTGCAGTGTCTGGTTTTGGTGCAGTGTCGGTTTTTGGTACAGTGTTGTGTTTTGCAGCAGTGTCTGGTTCCAGTGCTGTGTCTGGTTTTGGTGCAATGGCAAATTTTGGTGCAGTGTCTGATTTTGGTGCAGTGCCTGGTTTGGTTCATTGTCTGGTTGTGGTGCAGTGTCGGGTTTTGTTCCTGTGTTGGGCTTGGGTGCAGTGCCAGGCTTTTCAGCAAAGTCGGGTTGTGGTGTAATGTCGGGTTTGTGTGTAGTGTCGTGTTTGGGTGCAGTGTCAGGTTTGGTTGCAATGTGTTGTTTTAGTGCACTGGCTGGTTTCGGTGCAGTGCTGGGTTTGGCTGCAGTGTTGTGTTTTGGAGCAGTGTCTGGTTTTGGTGCAGTTTCTGGTTATGGTGCAGTGTCGGGTTTTATTCATGTGTTGAGTTTGTGTGCAGTGCCTGGCTTTTCTGCAAAGTCGTGTATTGGTGCAGTGTCGGGTTTTGTTGCTGTGTTCGTTTCCGTTCATTGTCTGGCTTTGTTGCAATGTTTGGTTTTGGTGTAGTGTCGGGTTTGTGTGCAGTGTCTTGTTTGGGTGCAGTGTCAGATTTGGTTGCAATGTGTGGTTTTTGTGTACTGTCTGGTTTCGGTGCAGTGCTGGGTTTGGGTGCAGTGTTGTGTTTTGGAGCAGAGTCTGGTTTTGGTGCAGTTTCTGGTTATGGTGCAGTGTCGGGTTTTGGTCCTGTGTTGGGTTTGTGTGCAGTGTCTGGCTTTTCTGCAAAGTCGGGTTTTGGTGCAGTGTCGGGTTTGGGTGCAATGTCTGTTTTTAGTGCACTGTCTGGTTTCGGTGCAGTGTCTGGTTTTGGTGCTGTGTCTGGTTTTGGTCTGTTGTCTTGTTTTGGTGCAATGAAAAATTTTTTTGCAGTGTCGGATTTTGGTGCAGTGCCTGGTTTCGGTTCAGTGTCTGGTTTTGATGCAGTTCCGTTGTAGTATCTGGTTTTGGTGCACTGTTGGTTTTGGGTGTAGTGTCTGCTTTCAGTGCAGTGTCTAGTTTCAGTGCAGTGTCGGGTTTGGTGCAGTGTTGGTGCGGTATCTGGTTTCAGTGCCGTGTCTGGTTATGGTGTTTTGTCTGGTTTTGGTGCAATGACAAATTTTGTCGCTGTGTCTGATTTTGATGCAGTGGCTGGTTTCAGATCAGTGTCTGGTTTTGGTGCAGTTCCGTAGCAGTATCTGGTTTTGGTGCAGTTTTGGGTTTGCGTGCAGTTTCTGCTTTCAGTGCAATGTGTAGCTCGGGTGCAGTGTCGGGTTTCTATGCAGCGTATAGTTTTGTTGCAGCATCTGGTTTGGGTGCAGTGTATGGTTTCGGTGTAGTGTCTGGCTTTGTTGCAGTGTCGGGTTGCGGTGCAATGTCTGGTTTTTGGTGCAGAGTCCTGTTTTAGTGCAGTGTTGGGTTTGGTGTAGTGACTGGTTTTGGCGCAGCATAAGAGTTTGGTGCAGTGTCTGGCTTTGCTGAAGTGTTTAGTTTCGGTGCTGCGCCTGGTTTTGGTGCAGCATCTGGTTTCCTTGCAATATCTGGTTTTGGAGCAGTGTCGGGTTTGGGTGCAATGTTGGGTTTTGGTGCAGTGTCGGGTTTTGTTGCTGTGTTGGTTTCCGATTAGCATCTGGCTTTGTTGCAATGTTTGGTTTTGGTGTAGTGTCGGGTTTGTGTGCAGTGTCGTGTTTGGGTGCAGTGTCAGGTTTGGTTGCAATGTGTGGTTTTAGTGCACTGTCTGGTTTCGGTGCAG
The DNA here is from genome assembly GCF_017639515.1 of Carcharodon carcharias. Classification (NCBI taxonomy): domain Eukaryota; kingdom Metazoa; phylum Chordata; class Chondrichthyes; order Lamniformes; family Lamnidae; genus Carcharodon; species Carcharodon carcharias. The sequence continues at coordinate 6,297,640 of NC_054480.1, read as the reverse complement.
TGCTGGGTTTCAGTGCAGTGTTGTGTTTTGGAGCAGTGTCTGGTTTTGGTGCAGTTTCTGGTTATGGTGCAGTGTCGGGTTTTGGTCCTATGTTGGGTTTGTGTGCAAGGTCTGGCTTTTCTGCAAATTCGGGTTTTGGTGCAGTGTCGGGTTTGGGTGCAGTGTCTGGTTTGTGTGCAATACCTGGTTTTGGTGCAATGTCTGATTTTGGTGCAGAGTCTGCTTTTGCTGCAGTGTCTGGTTTCGTGCAGTGTCTGGTTTCAGTGCAGTGTCTGATTTTGGTGCGGATTCTGGTCTCGGAGCAGTGTCTGGTTTCTGTTCCATTTCGGGTTTTGGTGCAGAGTCTGGTTTTGGTGCAGAGTCTGGTTTCCGTTCTGTTTCGGGTTTTGGTGCAGAGTCTGGTTTTGGTGCAGTGTCTGGTTCCAGTGCTGTGTCTGGTTGTGGTGCAATTGCAAATTCTGGTGCAGTGTCTGATTTTGTTGCAGTGCCTTGGTTTTGTTCAGTGTCTGGTTTTGGTGCAGTTCCGTTGTAGTGTCTAGTTTTGGTGCAGTGTTGGGTTTGGGTTTAGTTTCTGCTTTTAGTGCAGTGTCTAGTTTCAGTGCAGTGTCGGGTTTGGGTGCAGTGTCTGGTTTTGGTGCAGTGTCGGTTTTTGGTACAGTGTTGTGTTTTGCAGCAGTGTCTGGTTCCAGTGCTGTGTCTGGTTTTGGTGCAATGGCAAATTTTGGTGCAGTGTCTGATTTTGGTGCAGTGCCTGGTTTGGTTCATTGTCTGGTTGTGGTGCAGTGTCGGGTTTTGTTCCTGTGTTATGTTTGGGTGCAGTGCCAGGCTTTTCTGCAAAGTCGGGTTGTGGTGTAATGTCGGGTTTGTGTGCAGTGTCGTGTTTGGGTGCAGTGTCAGGTTTGGTTGCAATGTGTGGTTTTAGTGCACTGTCTGGTTTCGGTGCAGTGCTGGGTTTGGGTGCAGTGTTGTGTTTTGGAGCAGTGTCTGGTTTTGGTGCAGTTTATGCTTATGGTGCAGTGTTGGGTTTTGTTCCTGTGTTGGGTTTGGGTGCAGTGCCTGGTTTTTTCTGCAAAGTCGGGTTTTGGTGCAGTGTCGGGTTCTGTTGCTGTGTTGGTTTCCGTTCAGTGTCTGGCTTTGTTGCAATGTTTGGTTTTGGTGTAGTGTCGGGTTTGTGTGCAGTGTCGTGTTTGGGTGCAGTGTCAGGTTTGGGTGCAATGTGTGGTTTTAGTGCACTGTCTGGGTTCGGTGCAGTGCTGGGTTTGGGTGCAGTGTTGTGTTTTGGAGCAGTGTCTGGTTTTGGTGCAGTTTCTGGTTATGGTGCAGTGTTGGGTTTTGTTCATGTGTTGGGTTTGGGTGCAGTGACTGGCTTTTATGCAAAGTCGGGTTTTGGTACAGTGTCGGGTTTGGGTGCAATGTCTGTTTTTAGTGCACTGTCTGATTTCGATGCAGTGTCTGGTTTTGGTGCTGTGTCTGGTTTTGGTCTGTTGTCTTGTTTTGGTGCAATGAAAAATTTTGTTGCAGTGTCGGATTTTGGTGCAGTGCCTGGTTTCGGTTCAGTGTCTGGTTTTGATGCAGTTCCGTTGTAGTATCTGGTTTTGGTGCACTGTTGGTTTTGGATGTAGTGTCTGCTTTCAGTGCAGTGTCTAGTTTCAGTGCAGTGTCGGGTTTGGTGCAGTGTTGGTGCGGTATCTGGTTTCAGTGCCGTGTCTGGTTATGGTGTTTTGTCTGGTTTTGGTGCAATGACAAATTTTGGCGCTGTGTCTGATTTTGATGCAGTGTCTGGTTTCAGATCAGTGTCTGGTTTTGGTGCAGTTCCGTAGAAGTATCTGGTTTTGGTGCAGTTTTGGGTTTGCGTGCAGTTTCTGCTTTCAGTGCAGTGTCTAGTTCGGGTGCAGTGTCGGGTTTCTATGCAGTGTATAGTTTTGTTGCAGCATCTGGTTTGGGTGCAGTGTTTGGTTTCGGTGCAGTGTCTGGTTTTGTTGCAGTGTCGGGTTGCGGTGCAATGTCTGGTTTTTGGTGCAGAGTCCTGTTTTGGTGCAGTGTTGGGTTTGGTGTAGTGACTGGTTTTGGCGCAGCATAAGAGTTTGGTGCAGTGTCTGGCTTTGCTGAAGTGTTGAGTTTCGGTGCTGCGCCTGGTTTTGGTGCAGCATCTGGTTTCCTTGCAATATCTGGTTTTGGAGCAGTGTCGGGTTTGGGTGCAATGTTGGGTTTTGGTGCAGTGTTGGGTTTTGTTGCTGTGTTGGTTTCCGATTAGTATCTGGCTTTGTTGCAATGTTTGGTTTTGGTGTAGTGTCGGGTTTGTGTGCAGTGTCGTGTTTGGGTGCAGTGTCAGGTTTGGTTGCAATGTATGGTTTTAGTGCACTGTCTGGTTTCGGTGCAGTGCTGGGTTTCAGTGCAGTGTTGCGTTTTGGAGCAGTGTCTGGTTTTGGTGCAGTTTCTGGTTATGGTGCAGTGTGGGGTTTTGGTCCTGTGTTGGGTTTGTGTGCAGTGTCTGGCTTTTCTGCAAAGTCGGCTTTTGGTGCAGTGTCGGGTTTGGGTGCAGTGTCTGGTTTCTGTTCCATTTCGGGTTTTTGTGCAGAGTCTGGTTTTGGTGCAGAGTCTGGTTTCGGTTCCATTTCGGGTTTTGGTGCAGAGTCTGGTTTTGGTGCAGTGTCTGGTTCCAGTGCTGTGTCTGGTTGTGGTGCAATGGCAAATTCTGGTGCAGTGTCTGATTTTGTTGCAGTGCCTGGTTTTTGTTCAGTGTCTGGTTTTGCTGCAGTTCCGTTGTAGTGTCTAGTTTTGGTGCAGTGTTGGGTTTGGGTGTAGTTTCTGCTTTTAGTGCAGTGTCTAGTTTCAGTGCAGTGTCGGGTTTGGGTGCAGTGTCTGGTTTTGGTGCAGTGTCGGTTTTTGGTACAGTGTTGTGTTTTGCAGCAGTGTCTGGTTCCAGTGCTGTGTCTGGTTTTGGTGCAATGGCAAATTTTGGTGCAGTGTCTGATTTTGGTGCAGTGCCTGGTTTGGTTCATTGTCTGGTTGTGGTGCAGTGTCGGGTTTTGTTCCTGTGTTGGGCTTGGGTGCAGTGCCAGGCTTTTCAGCAAAGTCGGGTTGTGGTGTAATGTCGGGTTTGTGTGTAGTGTCGTGTTTGGGTGCAGTGTCAGGTTTGGTTGCAATGTGTTGTTTTAGTGCACTGGCTGGTTTCGGTGCAGTGCTGGGTTTGGCTGCAGTGTTGTGTTTTGGAGCAGTGTCTGGTTTTGGTGCAGTTTCTGGTTATGGTGCAGTGTCGGGTTTTATTCATGTGTTGAGTTTGTGTGCAGTGCCTGGCTTTTCTGCAAAGTCGTGTATTGGTGCAGTGTCGGGTTTTGTTGCTGTGTTCGTTTCCGTTCATTGTCTGGCTTTGTTGCAATGTTTGGTTTTGGTGTAGTGTCGGGTTTGTGTGCAGTGTCTTGTTTGGGTGCAGTGTCAGATTTGGTTGCAATGTGTGGTTTTTGTGTACTGTCTGGTTTCGGTGCAGTGCTGGGTTTGGGTGCAGTGTTGTGTTTTGGAGCAGAGTCTGGTTTTGGTGCAGTTTCTGGTTATGGTGCAGTGTCGGGTTTTGGTCCTGTGTTGGGTTTGTGTGCAGTGTCTGGCTTTTCTGCAAAGTCGGGTTTTGGTGCAGTGTCGGGTTTGGGTGCAATGTCTGTTTTTAGTGCACTGTCTGGTTTCGGTGCAGTGTCTGGTTTTGGTGCTGTGTCTGGTTTTGGTCTGTTGTCTTGTTTTGGTGCAATGAAAAATTTTTTTGCAGTGTCGGATTTTGGTGCAGTGCCTGGTTTCGGTTCAGTGTCTGGTTTTGATGCAGTTCCGTTGTAGTATCTGGTTTTGGTGCACTGTTGGTTTTGGGTGTAGTGTCTGCTTTCAGTGCAGTGTCTAGTTTCAGTGCAGTGTCGGGTTTGGTGCAGTGTTGGTGCGGTATCTGGTTTCAGTGCCGTGTCTGGTTATGGTGTTTTGTCTGGTTTTGGTGCAATGACAAATTTTGTCGCTGTGTCTGATTTTGATGCAGTGGCTGGTTTCAGATCAGTGTCTGGTTTTGGTGCAGTTCCGTAGCAGTATCTGGTTTTGGTGCAGTTTTGGGTTTGCGTGCAGTTTCTGCTTTCAGTGCAATGTGTAGCTCGGGTGCAGTGTCGGGTTTCTATGCAGCGTATAGTTTTGTTGCAGCATCTGGTTTGGGTGCAGTGTATGGTTTCGGTGTAGTGTCTGGCTTTGTTGCAGTGTCGGGTTGCGGTGCAATGTCTGGTTTTTGGTGCAGAGTCCTGTTTTAGTGCAGTGTTGGGTTTGGTGTAGTGACTGGTTTTGGCGCAGCATAAGAGTTTGGTGCAGTGTCTGGCTTTGCTGAAGTGTTTAGTTTCGGTGCTGCGCCTGGTTTTGGTGCAGCATCTGGTTTCCTTGCAATATCTGGTTTTGGAGCAGTGTCGGGTTTGGGTGCAATGTTGGGTTTTGGTGCAGTGTCGGGTTTTGTTGCTGTGTTGGTTTCCGATTAGCATCTGGCTTTGTTGCAATGTTTGGTTTTGGTGTAGTGTCGGGTTTGTGTGCAGTGTCGTGTTTGGGTGCAGTGTCAGGTTTGGTTGCAATGTGTGGTTTTAGTGCACTGTCTGGTTTCGGTGCAGTGCTGGGTTTCAGTGCAGTGTTGTGTTTTGGAGCAGTGTCTGGTTTTGGTGCAGTTTCTGGTTATGGTGCAGTGTCGGGTTTTGGTCCTATGTTGGGTTTGTGTGCAAGGTCTGGCTTTTCTGCAAATTCGGGTTTTGGTGCAGTGTCGGGTTTGGGTGCAGTGTCTGGTTTGTGTGCAATACCTGGTTTTGGTGCAATGTCTGATTTTGGTGCAGAGTCTGCTTTTGCTGCAGTGTCTGGTTTCGTGCAGTGTCTGGTTTCAGTGCAGTGTCTGATTTTGGTGCGGATTCTGGTCTCGGAGCAGTGTCTGGTTTCTGTTCCATTTCGGGTTTTGGTGCAGAGTCTGGTTTTGGTGCAGAGTCTGGTTTCCGTTCTGTTTCGGGTTTTGGTGCAGAGTCTGGTTTTGGTGCAGTGTCTGGTTCCAGTGCTGTGTCTGGTTGTGGTGCAATTGCAAATTCTGGTGCAGTGTCTGATTTTGTTGCAGTGCCTTGGTTTTGTTCAGTGTCTGGTTTTGGTGCAGTTCCGTTGTAGTGTCTAGTTTTGGTGCAGTGTTGGGTTTGGGTTTAGTTTCTGCTTTTAGTGCAGTGTCTAGTTTCAGTGCAGTGTCGGGTTTGGGTGCAGTGTCTGGTTTTGGTGCAGTGTCGGTTTTTGGTACAGTGTTGTGTTTTGCAGCAGTGTCTGGTTCCAGTGCTGTGTCTGGTTTTGGTGCAATGGCAAATTTTGGTGCAGTGTCTGATTTTGGTGCAGTGCCTGGTTTGGTTCATTGTCTGGTTGTGGTGCAGTGTCGGGTTTTGTTCCTGTGTTATGTTTGGGTGCAGTGCCAGGCTTTTCTGCAAAGTCGGGTTGTGGTGTAATGTCGGGTTTGTGTGCAGTGTCGTGTTTGGGTGCAGTGTCAGGTTTGGTTGCAATGTGTGGTTTTAGTGCACTGTCTGGTTTCGGTGCAGTGCTGGGTTTGGGTGCAGTGTTGTGTTTTGGAGCAGTGTCTGGTTTTGGTGCAGTTTCTGGTTATGGTGCAGTGTTGGGTTTTGTTCATGTGTTGGGTTTGGGTGCAGTGACTGGCTTTTATGCAAAGTCGGGTTTTGGTACAGTGTCGGGTTTGGGTGCAATGTCTGTTTTTAATGCACTGTCTGATTTCGATGCAGTGTCTGGTTTTGGTGCTGTGTCTGGTTTTGGTCTGTTGTCTTGTTTTGGTGCAATGAAAAATTTTGTTGCAGTGTCGGATTTTGGTGCAGTGCCTGGTTTCGGTTCAGTGTCTGGTTTTGATGCAGTTCCGTTGTAGTATCTGGTTTTGGTGCACTGTTGGTTTTGGATGTAGTGTCTGCTTTCAGTGCAGTGTCTAGTTTCAGTGCAGTGTCGGGTTTGGTGCAGTGTTGGTGCGGTATCTGGTTTCAGTGCCGTGTCTGGTTATGGTGTTTTGTCTGGTTTTGGTGCAATGACAAATTTTGGCGCTGTGTCTGATTTTGATGCAGTGTCTGGTTTCAGATCAGTGTCTGGTTTTGGTGCAGTTCCGTAGAAGTATCTGGTTTTGGTGCAGTTTTGGGTTTGCGTGCAGTTTCTGCTTTCAGTGCAGTGTCTAGTTCGGGTGCAGTGTCGGGTTTCTATGCAGTGTATAGTTTTGTTGCAGCATCTGGTTTGGTTGCAGTGTTTGGTTTCGGTGCAGTGTCTGGTTTTGTTGCAGTGTCGGGTTGCGGTGCAATGTCTGGTTTTTGGTGCAGAGTCCTGTTTTGGTGCAGTGTTGGGTTTGGTGTAGTGACTGGTTTTGGCGCAGCATAAGAGTTTGGTGCAGTGTCTGGCTTTGCTGAAGTGTTGAGTTTCGGTGCTGCGCCTGGTTTTGGTGCAGCATCTGGTTTCCTTGCAATATCTGGTTTTGGAGCAGTGTCGGGTTTGGGTGCAATGTTGGGTTTTGGTGCAGTGTCGGGTTTTGTTGCTGTGTTGGTTTCCGATTAGTATCTGGCTTTGTTGCAATGTTTGGTTTTGGTGTAGTGTCGGGTTTGTGTGCAGTGTCGTGTTTGGGTGCAGTGTCAGGTTTGGTTGCAATGTATGGTTTTAGTGCACTGTCTGGTTTCGGTGCAGTGCTGGGTTTCAGTGCAGTGTTGCGTTTTGGAGCAGTGTCTGGTTTTGGTGCAGTTTCTGGTTATGGTGCAGTGTGGGGTTTTGGTCCTGTGTTGGGTTTGTGTGCAGTGTCTGGCTTTTCTGCAAAGTCGGCTTTTGGTGCAGTGTCGGGTTTGGGTGCAGTGTCTGGTTTCTGTTCCATTTCGGGTTTTGGTGCAGAGTCTGGTTTTGGTGCAGAGTCTGGTTTCGGTTCCGTTTCGGGTTTTGGTGCAGAGTCTGGTTTTGGTGCAGTGTCTGGTTCCAGTGCTGTGTCTGGTTGTGGTGCAATGGCAAATTCTGGTGCAGTGTCTGATTTTGTTGCAGTGCCTGGTTTTTGTTCAGTGTCTGGTTTTGCTGCAGTTCCGTTGTAGTGTCTAGTTTTGGTGCAGTGTTGGGTTTGGGTGTAGTTTCTGCTTTTAGTGCAGTGTCTAGTTTCAGTGCAGTGTCGGGTTTGGGTGCAGTGTCTGGTTTTGGTGCAGTGTCGGTTTTTGGTACAGTGTTGTGTTTTGCAGCAGTGTCTGGTTCCAGTGCTGTGTCTGGTTTTGGTGCAATGGCAAATTTTGGTGCAGTGTCTGATTTTGGTGCAGTGCCTGGTTTGGTTCATTGTCTGGTTGTGGTGCAGTGTCGGGTTTTGTTCCTGTGTTGGGCTTGGGTGCAGTGCCAGGCTTTTCAGCAAAGTCGGGTTGTGGTGTAATGTCGGGTTTGTGTGTAGTGTCGTGTTTGGGTGCAGTGTCAGGTTTGGTTGCAATGTGTTGTTTTAGTGCACTGGCTGGTTTCGGTGCAGTGCTGGGTTTGGGTGCAGTGTTGTGTTTTGGAGCAGTGTCTGGTTTTGGTGCAGTTTCTTGTTATGGTGCAGTGTCGGGTTTTATTCATGTGTTGAGTTTGTGTGCAGTGCCTGGCTTTTCTGCAAAGTCGTGTATTGGTGCAGTGTCGGGTTTTGTTGCTGTGTTCGTTTCCGTTCATTGTCTGGCTTTGTTGCAATGTTTGGTTTTGGTGTAGTGTCGGGTTTGTGTGCAGTGTCTTGTTTGGGTGCAGTGTCAGATTTGGTTGCAATGTGTGGTTTTTGTGTACTGTCTGGTTTCGGTGCAGTGCTGGGTTTGGGTGCAGTGTTGTGTTTTGGAGCAGAGTCTGGTTTTGGTGCAGTTTCTGGTTATGGTGCAGTGTCGTGTTTTGGTCCTGTGTTGGGTTTGTGTGCAGTGTCTGGCTTTTCTGCAAAGTCGGGTTTTGGTGCAGTGTCGGGTTTGGGTGCAATGTCTGTTTTTAGTGCACTGTCTGGTTTCGGTGCAGTGTCTGGTTTTGGTGCTGTGTCTGGTTTTGGTCTGTTGTCTTGTTTTGGTGCAATGAAAAATTTTTTTGCAGTGTCGGATTTTGGTGCAGTGCCTGGTTTCGGTTCAGTGTCTGGTTTTGATGCAGTTCCGTTGTAGTATCTGGTTTTGGTGCACTGTTGGTTTTGGGTGTAGTGTCTGCTTTCAGTGCAGTGTCTAGTTTCAGTGCAGTGTCGGGTTTGGTGCAGTGTTGGTGCGGTATCTGGTTTCAGTGCCGTGTCTGGTTATGGTGTTTTGTCTGGTTTTGGTGCAATGACAAATTTTGTCGCTGTGTCTGATTTTGATGCAGTGGCTGGTTTCAGATCAGTGTCTGGTTTTGGTGCAGTTCCGTAGCAGTATCTGGTTTTGGTGCAGTTTTGGGTTTGCGTGCAGTTTCTGCTTTCAGTGCAATGTGTAGCTCGGGTGCAGTGTCGGGTTTCTATGCAGCGTATAGTTTTGTTGCAGCATCTGGTTTGGGTGCAGTGTATGGTTTCGGTGTAGTGTCTGGCTTTGTTGCAGTGTCGGGTTGCGGTGCAATGTCTGGTTTTTGGTGCAGAGTCCTGTTTTAGTGCAGTGTTGGGTTTGGTGTAGTGACTGGTTTTGGCGCAGCATAAGAGTTTGGTGCAGTGTCTGGCTTTGCTGAAGTGTTTAGTTTCGGTGCTGCGCCTGGTTTTGGTGCAGCATCTGGTTTCCTTGCAATATCTGGTTTTGGAGCAGTGTCGGGTTTGGGTGCAATGTTGGGTTTTGGTGCAGTGTCGGGTTTTGTTGCTGTGTTGGTTTCCGATTAGCATCTGGCTTTGTTGCAATGTTTGGTTTTGGTGTAGTGTCGGGTTTGTGTGCAGTGTCGTGTTTGGGTGCAGTGTCAGGTTTGGTTGCAATGTGTGGTTTTAGTGCACTGTCTGGTTTCGGTGCAGTGCTGGGTTTCAGTGCAGTGTTGTGTTTTGGAGCAGTGTCTGGTTTTGGTGCAGTTTCTGGTTATGGTGCAGTGTCGGGTTTTGGTCCTATGTTGGGTTTGTGTGCAAGGTCTGGCTTTTCTGCAAATTCGGGTTTTGGTGCAGTGTTGGGTTTGGGTGCAGTGTCTGGTTTGTGTGCAATACCTGGTTTTGGTGCAATGTCTGATTTTGGTGCAGAGTCTGCTTTTGCTGCAGTGTCTGGTTTCGTGCAGTGTCTGGTTTCAGTGCAGTGTCTGATTTTGGTGCGGATTCTGGTCTCGGAGCAGTGTCTGGTTTCTGTTCCATTTCGGGTTTTGGTGCAGAGTCTGGTTTTGGTGCAGAGTCTGGTTTCCGTTCTGTTTCGGGTTTTGGTGCAGAGTCTGGTTTTGGTGCAGTGTCTGGTTCCAGTGCTGTGTCTGGTTGTGGTGCAATTGCAAATTCTGGTGCAGTGTCTGATTTTGTTGCAGTGCCTTGGTTTTGTTCAGTGTCTGGTTTTGGTGCAGTTCCGTTGTAGTGTCTAGTTTTGGTGCAGTGTTGGGTTTGGGTTTAGTTTCTGCTTTTAGTGCAGTGTCTAGTTTCAGTGCAGTGTCGGGTTTGGGTGCAGTGTCTGGTTTTGGTGCAGTGTCGGTTTTTGGTACAGTGTTGTGTTTTGCAGCAGTGTCTGGTTCCAGTGCTGTGTCTGGTTTTGGTGCAATGGCAAATTTTGGTGCAGTGTCTGATTTTGGTGCAGTGCCTGGTTTGGTTCATTGTCTGGTTGTGGTGCAGTGTCGGGTTTTGTTCCTGTGGTATGTTTGGGTGCAGTGCCAGGCTTTTCTGCAAAGTCGGGTTGTGGTGTAATGTCGGGTTTGTGTGCAGTGTCGTGTTTGGGTGCAGTGTCAGGTTTGGTTGCAATGTGTGGTTTTAGTGCACTGTCTGGTTTCGGTGCAGTGCTGGGTTTGGGTGCAGTGTTGTGTTTTGGAGCAGTGTCTGGTTTTGGTGCAGTTTCTGGTTATGGTGCAGTGTTGGGTTTTGTTCATGTGTTGGGTTTGGGTGCAGTGACTGGCTTTTATGCAAAGTCGGGTTTTGGTACAGTGTCGGGTTTGGGTGCAATGTCTGTTTTTAGTGCACTGTCTGATTTCGATGCAGTGTCTGGTTTTGGTGCTGTGTCTGGTTTTGGTCTGTTGTCTTGTTTTGGTGCAATGAAAAATTTTGTTGCAGTGTCGGATTTTGGTGCAGTGCCTGGTTTCGGTTCAGTGTCTGGTTTTGATGCAGTTCCGTTGTAGTATCTGGTTTTGGTGCACTGTTGGTTTTGGATGTAGTGTCTGCTTTCAGTGCAGTGTCTAGTTTCAGTGCAGTGTCGGGTTTGGTGCAGTGTTGGTGCGGTATCTGGTTTCAGTGCCGTGTCTGGTTATGGTGTTTTGTCTGGTTTTGGTGCAATGACAAATTTTGGCGCTGTGTCTGATTTTGATGCAGTGTCTGGTTTCAGATCAGTGTCTGGTTTTGGTGCAGTTCCGTAGAAGTATCTGGTTTTGGTGCAGTTTTGGGTTTGCGTGCAGTTTCTGCTTTCAGTGCAGTGTCTAGTTCGGGTGCAGTGTCGGGTTTCTATGCAGTGTATAGTTTTGTTGCAGCATCTGGTTTGGGTGCAGTGTTTGGTTTCGGTGCAGTGTCTGGTTTTGTTGCAGTGTCGGGTTGCGGTGCAATGTCTGGTTTTTGGTGCAGAGTCCTGTTTTGGTGCAGTGTTGGGTTTGGTGTAGTGACTGGTTTTGGCGCAGCATAAGAGTTTGGTGCAGTGTCTGGCTTTGCTGAAGTGTTGAGTTTCGGTGCTGCGCCTGGTTTTGGTGCAGCATCTGGTTTCCTTGCAATATCTGGTTTTGGAGCAGTGTCGGGTTTGGGTGCAATGTTGGGTTTTGGTGCAGTGTCGGGTTTTGTTGCTGTGTTGGTTTCCGATTAGTATCTGGCTTTGTTGCAATGTTTGGTTTTGGTGTAGTGTCGGGTTTGTGTGCAGTGTCGTGTTTGGGTGCAGTGTCAGGTTTGGTTGCAATGTATGGTTTTAGTGCACTGTCTGGTTTCGGTGCAGTGCTGGGTTTCAGTGCAGTGTTGCGTTTTGGAGCAGTGTCTGGTTTTGGTGCAGTTTCTGGTTATGGTGCAGTGTGGGGTTTTGGTCCTGTGTTGGGTTTGTGTGCAGTGTCTGGCTTTTCTGCAAAGTCGGCTTTTGGTGCAGTGTCGGGTTTGGGTGCAGTGTCTGGTTTCTGTTCCATTTCGGGTTTTTGTGCAGAGTCTGGTTTTGGTGCAGAGTCTGGTTTCGGTTCCGTTTCGGGTTTTGGTGCAGAGTCTGGTTTTGGTGCAGTGTCTGGTTCCAGTGCTGTGTCTGGTTGTGGTGCAATGGCAAATTCTGGTGCAGTGTCTGATTTTGTTGCAGTGCCTGGTTTTTGTTCAGTGTCTGGTTTTGCTGCAGTTCCGTTGTAGTGTCTAGTTTTGGTGCAGTGTTGGGTTTGGGTGTAGTTTCTGCTTTTAGTGCAGTGTCTAGTTTCAGTGCAGTGTCGGGTTTGGGTGCAGTGTCTGGTTTTGGTGCAGTGTCGGTTTTTGGTACAGTGTTGTGTTTTGCAGCAGTGTCTGGTTCCAGTGCTGTGTCTGGTTTTGGTGCAATGGCAAATTTTGGTGCAGTGTCTGATTTTGGTGCAGTGCCTGGTTTGGTTCATTGTCTGGTTGTGGTGCAGTGTCGGGCTTTGTTCCTGTGTTGGGCTTGGGTGCAGTGCCAGGCTTTTCAGCAAAGTCGGGTTGTGGTGTAATGTCGGGTTTGTGTGTAGTGTCGTGTTTGGGTGCAGTGTCAGGTTTGGTTGCAATGTGTTGTTTTAGTGCACTGGCTGGTTTCGGTGCAGTGCTGGGTTTGGGTGCAGTGTTGTGTTTTGGAGCAGTGTCTGGTTTTGGTGCAGTTTCTGGTTATGGTGCAGTGTCGGGTTTTATTCATGTGTTGAGTTTGTGTGCAGTGCCTGGCTTTTCTGCAAAGTCGTGTATTGGTGCAGTGTCGGGTTTTGTTGCTGTGTTCGTTTCCGTTCATTGTCTGGCTTTGTTGCAATGTTTGGTTTTGGTGTAGTGTCGGGTTTGTGTGCAGTGTCTTGTTTGGGTGCAGTGTCAGATTTGGTTGCAATGTGTGGTTTTTGTGTACTGTCTGGTTTCGGTGCAGTGCTGGGTTTGGGTGCAGTGTTGTGTTTTGGAGCAGAGTCTGGTTTTGGTGCAGTTTCTGGTTATGGTGCAGTGTCGTGTTTTGGTCCTGTGTTGGGTTTGTGTGCAGTGTCTGGCTTTTCTGCAAAGTCGGGTTTTGGTGCAGTGTCGGGTTTGGGTGCAATGTCTGTTTTTAGTGCACTGTCTGGTTTCGGTGCAGTGTCTGGTTTTGGTGCTGTGTCTGGTTTTGGTCTGTTGTCTTGTTTTGGTGCAATGAAAAATTTTTTTGCAGTGTCGGATTTTGGTGCAGTGCCTGGTTTCGGTTCAGTGTCTGGTTTTGATGCAGTTCCGTTGTAGTATCTGGTTTTGGTGCACTGTTGGTTTTGGGTGTAGTGTCTGCTTTCAGTGCAGTGTCTAGTTTCAGTGCAGTGTCGGGTTTGGTGCAGTGTTGGTGCGGTATCTGGTTTCAGTGCCGTGTCTGGTTATGGTGTTTTGTCTGGTTTTGGTGCAATGACAAATTTTGTCGCTGTGTCTGATTTTGATGCAGTGGCTGGTTTCAGATCAGTGTCTGGTTTTGGTGCAGTTCCGTAGCAGTATCTGGTTTTGGTGCAGTTTTGGGTTTGCGTGCAGTTTCTGCTTTCAGTGCAATGTGTAGCTCGGGTGCAGTGTCGGGTTTCTATGCAGCGTATAGTTTTGTTGCAGCATCTGGTTTGGGTGCAGTGTATGGTTTCTGTGCAGTGTCTGGTTTTGTTGCAGTGTCGGGTTGCGGTGCAATGTCTGGTTTTTGGTGCAGAGTCCTGTTTTGGTGCAGTGTTGGGTTTGGTGTAGTGACTGGTTTTGGCGCAGCATAAGAGTTTGGTGCAGTGTCTGGCTTTGCTGAAGTGTTGAGTTTCGGTGCTGCGCCTGGTTTTGGTGCAGCATCTGGTTTCCTTGCAATATCTGGTTTTGGAGCAGTGTCGGGTTTGGGTGCAATGTTGGGTTTTGGTGCAGTGTCGGGTTTTGTTGCTGTGTTGGTTTCCGATTAGTATCTGGCTTTGTTGCAATGTTTGGTTTTGGTGTAGTGTCGGGTTTGTGTGCAGTGTCGTGTTTGGGTGCAGTGTCAGGTTTGGTTGCAATGTATGGTTTTAGTGCACTGTCTGGTTTCGGTGCAGTGCTGGGTTTCAGTGCAGTGTTGCGTTTTGGAGCAGTGTCTGGTTTTGGTGCAGTTTCTGGTTATGGTGCAGTGTGGGGTTTTGGTCCTGTGTTGGGTTTGTGTGCAGTGTCTGGCTTTTCTGCAAATTCGGGTTTTGGTGCAGTGTCGGGTTTGGGTGCAGTGTCTGGTTTCTGTTCCATTTCGGGTTTTTGTGCAGAGTCTGGTTTTGGTGCAGAGTCTGGTTTCGGTTCCGTTTCGGGTTTTGGTGCAGAGTCTGGTTTTGGTGCAGTGTCTGGTTCCAGTGCTGTGTCTGGTTGTGGTGCAATGGCAAATTCTGGTGCAGTGTCTGATTTTGTTGCAGTGCCTGGTTTTTGTTCAGTGTCTGGTTTTGCTGCAGTTCCGTTGTAGTGTCTAGTTTTGGTGCAGTGTTGGGTTTGGGTGTAGTTTCTGCTTTTAGTGCAGTGTCTAGTTTCAGTGCAGTGTCGGGTTTGGGTGCAGTGTCTGGTTTTGGTGCAGTGTCGGTTTTTGGTACAGTGTTGTGTTTTGCAGCAGTGTCTGGTTCCAGTGCTGTGTCTGGTTTTGGTGCAATGGCAAATTTTGGTGCAGTGTCTGATTTTGGTGCAGTGCCTGGTTTGGTTCATTGTCTGGTTGTGGTGCAGTGTCGGGCTTTGTTCCTGTGTTGGGCTTGGGTGCAGTGCCAGGCTTTTCAGCAAAGTCGGGTTGTGGTGTAATGTCGGGTTTGTGTGTAGTGTCGTGTTTGGGTGCAGTGTCAGGTTTGGTTGCAATGTGTTGTTTTAGTGCACTGGCTGGTTTCGGTGCAGTGCTGGGTTTGGGTGCAGTGTTGTGTTTTGGAGCAGTGTCTGGTTTTGGTGCAGTTTCTGGTTATGGTGCAGTGTCGGGTTTTATTCATGTGTTGAGTTTGTGTGCAGTGCCTGGCTTTTCTGCAAAGTCGTGTATTGGTGCAGTGTCGGGTTTTGTTGCTGTGTTCGTTTCCGTTCATTGTCTGGCTTTGTTGCAATGTTTGGTTTTGGTGTAGTGTCGGGTTTGTGTGCAGTGTCTTGTTTGGGTGCAGTGTCAGATTTGGTTGCAATGTGTGGTTTTTGTGTACTGTCTGGTTTCGGTGCAGTGCTGGGTTTGGGTGCAGTGTTGTGTTTTGGAGCAGAGTCTGGTTTTGGTGCAGTTTCTGGTTATGGTGCAGTGTCGTGTTTTGGTCCTGTGTTGGGTTTGTGTGCAGTGTCTGGCTTTTCTGCAAAGTCGGGTTTTGGTGCAGTGTCGGGTTTGGGTGCAATGTCTGTTTTTAGTGCACTGTCTGGTTTCGGTGCAGTGTCTGGTTTTGGTGCTGTGTCTGGTTTTGGTCTGTTGTCTTGTTTTGGTGCAATGAAAAATTTTTTTGCAGTGTCGGATTTTGGTGCAGTGCCTGGTTTCGGTTCAGTGTCTGGTTTTGATGCAGTTCCGTTGTAGTATCTGGTTTTGGTGCACTGTTGGTTTTGGGTGTAGTGTCTGCTTTCAGTGCAGTGTCTAGTTTCAGTGCAGTGTCGGGTTTGGTGCAGTGTTGGTGCGGTATCTGGTTTCAGTGCCGTGTCTGGTTATGGTGTTTTGTCTGGTTTTGGTGCAATGACAAATTTTGTCGCTGTGTCTGATTTTGATGCAGTGGCTGGTTTCAGATCAGTGTCTGGTTTTGGTGCAGTTCCGTAGCAGTATCTGGTTTTGGTGCAGTTTTGGGTTTGCGTGCAGTTTCTGCTTTCAGTGCAATGTGTAGCTCGGGTGCAGTGTCGGGTTTCTATGCAGCGTATAGTTTTGTTGCAGCATCTGGTTTGGGTGCAGTGTATGGTTTCGGTGTAGTGTCTGGCTTTGTTGCAGTGTCGGGTTGCGGTGCAATGTCTGGTTTTTGGTGCAGAGTCCTGTTTTAGTGCAGTGTTGGGTTTGGTGTAGTGACTGGTTTTGGCGCAGCATAAGAGTTTGGTGCAGTGTCTGGCTTTGCTGAAGTGTTTAGTTTCGGTGCTGCGCCTGGTTTTGGTGCAGCATCTGGTTTCCTTGCAATATCTGGTTTTGGAGCAGTGTCGGGTTTGGGTGCAATGTTGGGTTTTGGTGCAGTGTCGGGTTTTGTTGCTGTGTTGGTTTCCGATTAGCATCTGGCTTTGTTGCAATGTTTGGTTTTGGTGTAGTGTCGGGTTTGTGTGCAGTGTCGTGTTTGGGTGCAGTGTCAGGTTTGGTTGCAATGTGTGGTTTTAGTGCACTGTCTGGTTTCGGTGCAGTGCTGGGTTTCAGTGCAGTGTTGTGTTTTGGAGCAGTGTCTGGTTTTGGTGCAGTTTCTGGTTATGGTGCAGTGTCGGGTTTTGGTCCTATGTTGGGTTTGTGTGCAAGGTCTGGCTTTTCTGCAAATTCGGGTTTTGGTGCAGTGTCGGGTTTGGGTGCAGTGTCTGGTTTGTGTGCAATACCTGGTTTTGGTGCAATGTCTGATTTTGGTGCAGAGTCTGCTTTTGCTGCAGTGTCTGGTTTCGTGCAGTGTCTGGTTTCAGTGCAGTGTCTGATTTTGGTGCGGATTCTGGTCTCGGAGCAGTGTCTGGTTTCTGTTCCATTTCGGGTTTTGGTGCAGAGTCTGGTTTTGGTGCAGAGTCTGGTTTCCGTTCTGTTTCGGGTTTTGGTGCAGAGTCTGGTTTTGGTGCAGTGTCTGGTTCCAGTGCTGTGTCTGGTTGTGGTGCAATTGCAAATTCTGGTGCAGTGTCTGATTTTGTTGCAGTGCCTTGGTTTTGTTCAGTGTCTGGTTTTGGTGCAGTTCCGTTGTAGTGTCTAGTTTTGGTGCAGTGTTGGGTTTGGGTTTAGTTTCTGCTTTTAGTGCAGTGTCTAGTTTCAGTGCAGTGTCGGGTTTGGGTGCAGTGTCTGGTTTTGGTGCAGTGTCGGTTTTTGGTACAGTGTTGTGTTTTGCAGCAGTGTCTGGTTCCAGTGCTGTGTCTGGTTTTGGTGCAATGGCAAATTTTGGTGCAGTGTCTGATTTTGGTGCAGTGCCTGGTTTGGTTCATTGTCTGGTTGTGGTGCAGTGTCGGGTTTTGTTCCTGTGTTATGTTTGGGTGCAGTGCCAGGCTTTTCTGCAAAGTCGGGTTGTGGTGTAATGTCGGGTTTGTGTGCAGTGTCGTGTTTGGGTGCAGTGTCAGGTTTGGTTGCAATGTGTGGTTTTAGTGCACTGTCTGGTTTCGGTGCAGTGCTGGGTTTGGGTGCAGTGTTGTGTTTTGGAGCAGTGTCTGGTTTTGGTGCAGTTTCTGATTATGGTGCAGTGTCGGGTTTTGTTCATGTGTTGGGTTTGGGCGCATTGCCGGGCTTTTCTGCAAAGTCGTGTATTGGTGCAGTGTCGGGTTTTGTTGCTGTGTTGGTTTCCGTTCAGTGTCTGGCTTTGTTGCAATGTGTCGTTTTGGTGTAGTGTCGGGTTTGTGTGCAGTGTCGTGTTTGGGTGCAGTGTCAGGTTTGGGTGCAATGTGTTGTTTTAGTGCACTCTCTGGTTTCGGTGCAGTGCTGGGTTTGGGTGCAGTGTTGTGTTTTGGAGCAGTGTCTGGTTTTGGTGCAGTTTCTGGTTATGGTGCAGTGTCGGGTTTTGTTCATGTGTTGGGTTTGGGTGTAGTGCCTGGCTTTTCTGCAAAGTCGTGTATTGGTGCAGTGTCGGGTTTTGTTGCTGTGTTGGTTTCCGTTCAGTGTCTGGCTTTGTTGCAATGTTTGGTTTTGGTGTAGTGTCGGGTTTGTGTGCAGTGTCTTGTTTGGGTGCAGTGTCAGGTTTGGTTGCAATGTGTGGTTTTTGTGCACTGTCCGGTTTCGGTGCAGTGCTGGGTTTGGTTGCAGTGTTGTGTTTTGGAGCAGAGTCTGGTTTTGGTGCAGTTTCTGGTTATGGTGCAGTGTCGGGTTTTGGTCCTGTGTTGGGTTTGTGTGCAGTGTCTGGCTTTTCTGCAAAGTCGGGTTTTGGTGCAGTGTCGGGTTTGGGTGCAATGTCTGTTTTTAGTGCACTGTCTGGTTTCGGTGCAGTGTCTGGTTTTGGTGCTGTGTCTGGTTTTAGTCTGTTGTCTTGTTTTGGTGCAATGAAAAATTTTGTTGCAGTGTCGGATTTTGGTGCAGTGCCTGGTTTCGGTTCAGTGTCTGGTTTTGATGCAGTTCCGTTGTAGTACCTGGTTTTGGTGCACTGTTGGTTTTTGGTGTAGTGTCTGCTTTCAGTGCAGTGTCTAGTTTCAGTGCAGTGTCGGGTTTGGTGCAGTGTTGGTGCGGTATCTGGTTTCAGTGCCGTGTCTGGTTATGGTGTTTTGTCTGGTTTTGGTGCAATGACAAATTTTGGCGCTGTGTCTGATTTTGATGCAGTGGCTGGTTTCAGATCAGTGTCTGGTTTTGGTGCAGTTCCGTAGAAGTATCTGGTTTTGGTGCAGTTTTGGGTTTGCGTGCAGTTTCTGCTTTCAGTGCAGTGTGTAGTTCGGGTGCAGTGTCGGGTTTCTATGCAGCGTATAGTTTTGTTGCAGCATCTGGTTTGGGTGCAGTGTATGGTTTCGGTGTAGTGTCTGGCTTTGTTGCAGTGTCGGGTTGTGGTGCAATGTCTGGTTTTTGGTGCAGAGTCCTGTTTTTGTGCAGTGTTGGGTTTGGTGTAGTGACTGGTTTTGGCGCAGCATAAGAGTTTGGTGCAGTGTCTGGCTTTGCTGAAGTGTTGAGTTTCGGTGCTGCGCCTGGTTTTGGTGCAGCATCTGGTTTCCTTGCAATATCTGGTTTTGGAGCAGTGTCGGGTTTGGGTGCAATGTTGGGTTTTGGTGCAGTGTCGGGTTTTGTTGCTGTGTTGGTTTCCGATTAGCATCTGGCTTTGTTGCAATGTTTGGTTTTGGTGTAGTGTCGGGTTTGTGTGCAGTGTCGTGTTTGGGTGCAGTGTCAGGTTTGGTTGCAATGTGTGGTTTTAGTGCACTGTCTGGTTTCGGTGCAGTGCTGGGTTTGGGTGCAGTGTTGTGTTTTGGAGCAGTGTCTGGTTTTGGTGCAGTTTCTGGTTATGGTGCAGTGTCGGGTTTTGGTCCTGTGTTGGGTTTGTGTGCAATGTCTGGCTTTTCTGCAAAGTCGGGTTTTGGTGCAGTGTCGGGTTTGGGTGCAGTGTCTGGTTTGTGTGCAATACCTGGTTTTGGTGCAATGTCTGATTTTGGTGCAGAGTCTGCTTTTGCTGCAGTGTCTGGTTTCGTGCAGTGTCTGGTTTCAGTGCAGTGTCTGATTTTGGTGCGGAGTCTGGTCTCGGAGCAGTGTCTGGTTTCTGTTCCTTTTCGGGTTTTGGTGCAGAGTCTGGTTTTGGTGCAGAGTCTGGTTTCGGTTCTGTTTCTGGTTTTGGTGCAGAGTCTGGTTTTGGTGCAGTGTCTGGTTCCAGTGCTGTGTCTGTTTGTGGTGCAATTGCAAATTCTGGTGCAGTGTCTGATTTTGTTGCAGTGCCTGGTTTTTGTTCAGTGTCTGGTTTTGGTGCAGTTCCGTTGTAGTGTCTAGTTTTGGTGCAGTGTTGGTTTTGGGTGTAGTTTCTGCTTTTAGTGCAGTGTCTATTTTCAGTGCAGTGTCGGGTTTGGGTGCAGTGTCTGGTTTTGGTGCAGTGTCGGTTTTTGGTACAGTGTTGTGTTTTGCAGCAGTGTCTGGTTCCAGTGCTGTGTCTGGTTTTGGTGCAATGGCAAATTTTGGTGCAGTGTCTGATTTTGGTGCAGTGCCTGGTTTGGTTCATTGTCTGGTTGTGGTGCAGTGTCGGGTTTTGTTCCTGTGTTGGGTTTGGGTGCAGTGCCAGGCTTTTCTGCAAAGTCGGGTTGTGGTGTAATGTCGGGTTTGTGTGCAGTGTCGTGTTTGGGTGCAGTGTCAGGTTTGGTTGCAATGTGTGGTTTTAGTGCACTGTCTGGTTTCGGTGCAGTGCTGGGTTTGGGTGCAGTGTTGTGTTTTGGAGCAGTGTCTGGTTTTGGTGCAGTTTCTGGTTATGGTGCAGTGTCGGGTTTTGTTCATGTGTTGGGTTTGGGTGCAGTGCCTGGCTTTTCTGCAAAGTCGTGTATTGGTGCAGTGTCGGGTTTTGTTGCTGTGTTGGTTTCCGTTCAGTGTGTGGCTTTGTTGCAATGTTTGGATTTGGTGTAGTGTCGGGTTTGTGTGCAGTGTCGTGTTAGGTGCAGTGTCAGGTTTGTGTGCAATGTGTGGTTTTAGTGCACTGTCTGGTTTCGGTGCAGTGCTGGGTTTGGGTGCAGTGTTGTGTTTTGGAGCAGTGTCTGGTTTTGTTGCAGTTTCTGGTTATGGTGCAGTGTCGGGTTTTGGTCCTGTGTTGGGTTTGTGTGCAAGGTCTGGCTTTTCTGCAAAGTCTGGTTTTGGTGCAGTGTCGGGTTTGGGTGCAGTGTCTGGTTTGTGTGCAATACCTGGTTTTAGTGCAATGTCTGATTTTGGTGCAGAGTCTGCTTTTGCTGCAGTGTCTGGTTTCGTGCAGTGTCTGGTTTCAGTGCAGTGTCTGATTTTGGTGCGGAGTCTGGTCTCAGAGCAGTGTCTGGTTTCTGTTCCATTTCGGGTTTTGGTGCAGAGTCTGGTTTTGGTGCAGAGTCTGGTTTCGGTTCTGTTTCGGGTTTTGGTGCAGAGTCTGGTTTTGGTGCAGTGCCTGGTTCCAGTGCTGTGTCTGGTTGTGGTGCAATTGCAAATTCTGGTGCAGTGTCTGATTTTGTTGCAGTGCCTGGTTTTTGTTCAGTTTCTGGTTTTGGTGCAGTTCCGTTGTAGTGTCTAGTTTTGGTGCAGTGTTGGGTTTGGGTTTAGTTTCTGCTTTTAGTGCAGTGTCTAGTTTCAGTGCAGTGTCGGGTTTGGGTGCAGTGTCTGGTTTTGGTGCAGTGTCGGTTTTTGGTACAGTGTTGTGTTTTGCAGCAGTGTCTGGTTCCAGTGCTGTGTCTGGTTTTGGTGCAATGGCAAATTTTGGTGCAGTGTCTGATTTTGGTGCAGTGCCTGGTTTGGTTCATTGTCTGGTTGTGGTGCAGTGTCGGGTTTTGTTCCTGTGTTGGGTTTGGGTGCAGTGCCAGGCTTTTCTGCAAAGTCGGGTTGTGGTGTAATGTCGGGTTTGTGTGCAGTGTCGTGTTTGGGTGCAGTGTCAGGTTTGGTTGCAATGTGTGGTTTTAGTGCACTGTCTGGTTTCGGTGCAGCGCTGGGTTTGGGTGCAGTGTTGTGTTTTGGAGCAGTGTCTGGTTTTGGTGCAGTTTCTGGTTATGATGCAGTGTCGGGTTTTGTTCATGTGTTGGGTTTGGGTGCAGTGCTGGGCTTTTCTGCAAAGTCGTGTATTGGTGCAGTGTCGGGTTTTGTTGCTGTGTTGGTTTCCGTTCAGTGTCTGGCTTTGTTGCAATGTTTGGTTTTGGTTTAGTGTCGGGTTTGTGTGCAGTGTCGTCTTTGGGTGCAGTGTCAGGTTTGGGTGCAATGTGTGGTTTTAGTGCACTGTCTGGTTTCGGTGCAGTGCTTGGTTTGGGTGCAGTGTTGTGTTTTGGAGCAGTGTCTGGTTTTGGTGCAGTTTCTGGTTATGATGCAGTGTCGGGTTTTGTTCATGTGTTGGGTTTGGGTGCAGTGCCGGGCTTTTCTGCAAAGTCGTGTATTGGTGCAGTGTCGGGTTTGTTGCTGTGTTGGTTTCCGTTCAGTGTCTGGCTTTGTTGCAATGTTTGGTTTTGGTGTAGTGTCGGGTTTGTGTGCAGTGTCGTCTTTGGGTGCAGTGTCAGGTTTGGGTGCAATGTGTGGTTTTAGTGCACTGTCTGGTTTCGGTGCAGTGCTTGGTTTGGGTGCAGTGTTGTGTTTTGGAGCAGTGTCTGGTTTTGGTGCAGTTTCTGGTTATGGTGCAGTGTCGGGTTTTGTTCATGTGTTGGGTTTGGGTGCAGTGCCTGGCTTTTCTGCAAAGTCGTGTATTGGTGCAGTGTCGGGTTTTGTTGCTGTGTTGGTTTCCATTCAGTGTCTGGCTTTGTTGCAATGTTTGGTGTTTGGTGTAGTGTCGGGTTTGTGTGCAGTGTCTTGTTTGGGTGCAGTGTCAGGTTTGGTTGCAATGTGTGGTTTTTGTGCACTGTCTGGTTTCGGTGCAGTGCTGGGTTTCGGTGCAGTGTTGTGTTTTGGAGCAGAGTCTGGTTTTGGTGCAGTTTCTGGTTATGGTGCAGTGTCGGGTTTTGGTCCTGTGTTGGGTTTGTGTGCAGTGTCTGGCTTTTCTGCAAAGTCGGGTTTTGGTACAGTGTCGGGTTTGGGTGCAATGTCTGTTTTTAGTGCACTGTCTGGTTTCGGTGCAGTGTCTGGTTTTGGTGTTGTGTCTGGTTTTGGTCTGTTGTCTTGTTTTGGTGCAATGAAAAATTTTGTTGCAGTGTCAGATTTTGGTGCAGTGCCTGGTTTCGGTTCAGTGTCTGGTTTTGATGCAGTTCCGTTGCAGTATCTGGTTTTGGTGCACTGTTGGTTTTGGGTGTAGTGTCTGCTTTCAGTGCAGTGTCTAGTTTCAGTGCAGTGTCTGGTTTGGTGCAGTGTTGGTGCGGTATCTGGTTTCAGTGCCGTGTCTGGTTATGGTGTTTTGTCTGGTTTTGGTGCAATGACAAATTTGGGCGCTGTGTCTGATTTTGATGCAGTGGCTGGTTTCCGATCAGTGTCTGGTTTTGGTGCAGTTCCGTAGCAGTATCTGGTTTTGGTGCAGTTTTGGGTTTGCGTGCAATTTCTGCTTTCAGTGCAATGTCTAGTTCGGGTGCAGTGTCGGGTTTCTATGCAGCGTATAGTTTTGTTGCAGCATCTGGTTTGGGTGCAGTGTATGGTTTCGGTGTAGTGTCTGGCTTTGTTGCACTGTCGGGTTGCGGTGCAATGTCTGGTTTTTGGTGCAGAGTCCTGTTTTGGTGCAGTGTTGGGTTTGGTGTAGTGACTGGTTTTGGCGCAGCATAAGCGTTTGGTGCAGTGTCTGGCTTTGCTGAAGTGTTGAGTTTCGGTGCTGCGCCTGGTTTTGGTGCAGCATCTGGTTTCCTTGCAATATCTGGTTTTGGAGCAGTGTCGGGTTTGGGTGCAATGTTGGGTTTTGGTGCAGTGTCGGGTTTTGTTGCTGTGTTGGTTTCCGATTAGCATCTGGCTTTGTTGCAATGTTTGGTTTTGGTGTAGTGTCGGGTTTGTGTGCAGTGTCGTGTTTGGGTGCAGTGTCAGGTTTGGTTGCAATGTGTGGTTTTAGTGCACTGTCTGGTTTCGGTGCAGTGCTGGGTTTCGGTGCAGTGTTGTGTTTTGGAGCAGTGTCTTGTTTTGGTGCAGTTTCTGGTTATGGTGCAGTTTCGGGTTTTGGTCCTGTGTTGGGTTTGTGTGCAATGTCTGGCTTTTCTGCAAAGTCGGGTTTTGGTGCAGTGTCGGGTTTGGGTGCAGTGTCTGGTTTGTGTGCAATACCTGGTTTTGGTGCAATGTCTGATTTTGGTGCAGAGTCTGCTTTTGCTGCAGTGTCTGGTTTCGTGCAGTGTCTGGTTTCAGTGCAGTGTCTGATTTTGGTGCGGAGTCTGGTCTCGGAGCAGTGTCTGGTTTCTGTTCCATTTCGGGTTTTGGTGCAGAGTCTTGTTTTGGGGCAGAGTCTGGTTTCGGTTCTGTTTCGGGTTTTGGTGCAGAGTCTGGTTTTGGTGCAGTGTCTGGTTCCAGTGCTGTGTCTGTTTGTGGTGCAATTGCAAATTCTGGTGCAGTGTCTGATTTTGTTGCAGTGCCTGGTTTTTGTTCAGTGTCTGGTTTTGGTGCAGTTCCGTTGTAGTGTCTAGTTTTGGTGCAGTGTTGGGTTGGGTTTATTATCTGCTTTTAGTGCAGTGTCTAGTTTCAGTGCAGTGTCGGGTTTGGGTGCAGTGTCTGGTTTTGGTGCAGTGTCGGTTTTTGGTACTGTGTTGTGTTTTGCAGCAGTGTCTGGTTCCAGTGCTGTGTCTGGTTTTGGTGCAATGGCAAATTTTGGTGCAGTGTCTGATTTTGGTGCAGTGCCTGGTTTGGTTCATTGTCTGGTTGCGGTGCAGTGTCGGGTTTTGTTCCTGTGTTGGGTTTGGGTGCAGTGCCAGGCTTTTCTGCAAAGTCGGGTTGTGGTGTAATGTCGGGTTTGTGTGCAGTGTCGTGTTTGGGTGCAGTGTCAGGTTTGGTTGCAATGTGTGGTTTTAGTGCACTGTCTGGTTTCGGTGCAGTGCTGGGTTTGGGTGCAGTGTTGTGTTTTGGTGCAGTGTCTGGTTTTGGTGCAGTTTCTGGTTATGGTGCAGTGTCGGGTTTTGTTCATGTGTTGGGTTGGGTGCAGTGCCGGGCTTTTCTGCAAGGTCGTGTATTGGTGCAGTGTCGGGTTTTGTTGCTGTGTTGGTTTCCGTTCAGTGTCTGGCTTTGTTGCAATGTTTGGTTTTGGTGTAGTGTCGGGTTTGTGTGCAGTGTCGTGTTTGGGTGCAGTGTCAGGTTTGGTTGCAATGTGTGGTTTTAGTGCACTGTCTGGTTTCGGTGCAGTGCTGGGTTTGGGTGCAGTGTTGTGTTTTGGAGCAGTGTCTGGTTTTGGTGCAGTTTCTGGTTATGGTGCAGTGTCGGGTTTTGTTCATGTGTTGGGTTTGGGTGCAGTGCCTGGCTTTTCTGCAAAGTCGTGTATTGGTGCAGTGTCGGGTTTTGTTGCTGTGTTGGTTTCCGTTCAGTGTCTGCTTTGTTGCAATGTTTGGTTTTGGTGTAGTGTCGGGTTTGTGTGCAGTGTCTTGTTTGGGTGCAGTGTCAGGTTGGGTTGCAATGTTTGGTTTTTGTGCACTGTCTGGTTTCGGTGCAGTGCTGGGTTTGGGTGCAGTCTTGTGTTTTGGAGCAGAGTCTGGTTTTGGTGCAGTTTCTGGTTATGGTGCAGTGTCGGGTTTTGGTCCTGTGTTGGGTTTGTGTGCAGTGTCTGGCTTTTCTGCAAAGTCGGGTTTTGGTGCAGTGTCGGGTTTGGGTGCAATGTCTGTTTTTGGTGCAGTGTCGGGTTTCGTTTCTGTGTTGGTTTCCGATTAGCATCTGGCTTTGTTGCAATGTTTGGTTTTGGTGTAGTGTCGGGTTTGTGTGCAGTGTCGTGTTTGGGTGCAGTGTCAGGTTTGGTTGCAATGTGTGGTTTTAGTGCACTGTCTGGTTTCGGTGCAGTGCTGGGTTTGGGTGCAGTGTTGTGTTTTGGAGCAGTGTCTGGTTTTTGGTGCAGTTTCTGGTTATGGTGCAGTGTCGGGTTTTGTTCATGTGTTGGGTTTGGGTGCAGTGCCGGGCTTTTCTGCAAAGTCGTGTATTGGTGCATTGTCGGGTTTTGTTGCTGTGTTGGTTTCCGTTCAGTGTCTGGCTTTGTTGCAATGTTTGGTTTTGGTGTAGTGTCGGGTTTGTGTGCAGTGTCTTGTTTGGGTGCAGTGTCAGCTTTGGTTGCAATGTCTGGTTTTTGTGGACTGTCTGGTTTCGGTGCAGTGCTGGGTTTCGGTGCAGTGTTGTGTTTTGGAGCAGAGTCTGATTTTGGTGCAGTTTCTGGTTATGGTGCAGTGTCGGGTTCTGGTCCTGTGTTGGGTTTGTGTGCAGTGTCTGGCTTTTCTGCAAAGTCGGGTTTTGGTGCAGTGTCGGGTTTGGGTGCAATGTCTGTTTTTAGTGCACTGTCTGGTTTCGGTGCAGTGTCTGGTTTTGGTGCTGTGTCTGGTTTTGGTCTTTTGTCTTGTTTTCGTGCAATGAAAAATTTTGTTCCAGTGTCAGATTTTGGTGCAGTGCCTGGTTTCGGTTCAGTGTCTGGTTTTGATGCAGTTCCGTTGTAGTATCTGGTTTTGGTGCACTGTTGGTTTTGGATGTAGTGTCTGCTTTCAGTGCAGTGTCTAGTTCGGGTGCAGTGTCGGGTTTCTATGCAGCGTATAGTTTTGTTGCAGCATCTGGTTTGGGTGCAGTGTATGGTTTCGGTGTAGTGTCTGGCTTTGTTGCAGTGTTTTGTTGCGGTGCAATGTCTGGTTTTTGGTGCAGAGTCCTGTTTTGGTGCAGTGTTGGGTTTGGTGTAGTGACTGGTTTTGGCGCAGCATAAGAGTTTGGTGCAGTGTCTGGCTTTGCTGAAGTGTTGAGCTTCGGCGCTGCGCCTGGTTTTGGTGCAGCATCTGGTTTCCTTGCAATATCTGGTTTTGGAGCAGTGTCGGGTTTGGGTGCAATGTTGGGTTTTGGTGCAGTGTCGGGTTTTGTTGCTGTGTTGGTTTCCGATTAGCATCTGGCTTTGTTGCAATGTTTGGTTTTGGTGTAGTGTCGGGTTTGTGTGCAGTGTCGTGTTTGGGTGCAGTGTCAGGTTTGGTTGCAATGTGTGGTTTTAGTGCACTGTCTGGTTTCGGTGCAGTGCTGGGTTTCAGTGCAGTGTTGTGTTTTGGAGCAGTGTCTGGTTTTGGTGCAGTTTCTGGTTATGGTGCAGTGTCGGGTTTTGGTCCTGTGTCGGGTTTGTGTGCAGTGTCTGGTTTGTGTGCAATACCTGGTTTTGGTGCAATGTCTGATTTTGGTGCAGAGTCTGCTTTTGCTGCAGTGTCTGGTTTCGTGCAGTGTCTGGTTTCAGTGCAGTGTCTGATTTTGGTGCGGAGTCTCGTCTCGGAGCAGTGTCTGGTTTCTGTTCCGTTTCGGGTTTTGGTGCAGAGTCTGGTTTTGGTGCAGAGTCTGGTTTCGGTTCTGTTTCGGGTTTTGGTGCAGAGTCTGGTTTTGGTGCAGTGTCTGGTTCCAGTGCTGTGTCTGGTTGTGGTGCAATTGCATATTCTGGGGCAGTGTCTGATTTTGTTGCAGTGCCTGGTTTTTGTTCAGTGTCTGGTTTTGGTACAGTTCCGTTGTAGTGTCTAGTTTTGGTGCAGTGTTGGGTTTGGGTTTAGTTTCTGCTTTTAGTGCAGTGCCTAATTTCAGTGCAGTGTCGGGTTTGGGTGCAGTGTCTGGTTTTGGTGCAGTGTCGGTTTTTGGTACAGTGTTGTGTTTTGCAGCAGTGTCTGGTTCCAGTGCTGTTTCTGGTTTTGGTGCAATGGCAAATTTTGATGCAGTGTCTGATTTTGGTGCAGTGCCTGGTTTGGTTCATTGTCTGGTTGTGGTGCAGTGTCGGGTTTTGTTCCTGTGTTGGGTTTGGGTGCAGTGCCAGGCTTTTCTGCAAAGTCGGGTTGTGGTGTAATGTCGGGTTTGTGTGCAGTGTCGTGTTTGGGTGCAGTGTCAGGTTTGGTTGCAATGTGTGGTTTTAGTGCACTGTCTGGTTTCGGTGCAGTGCTTGGTTTGGGTGCAGTGTTGTGTTTTGGAGCAGTGTCTGGTTTTGGTGCAGTTTCTGGTTATGGTGCAATGTCGGGTTTTGTTCATGTGTTGGGTTTGGGTGCAGTGCCTGGCTTTTCTGCCAAGTCGTGTATTGGTGCAGTGTCGGGTTTTGTTGCTGTGTTGGTTTCCGTTCAGTGTCTGGCTTTGTTGCAATGTTTGGTTTTGGTGTAGTGTCGGGTTTGTGTGCAGTGTCTTGTTTGGGTGCAGTGTCAGCTTTGGTTGCAATGTCTGGTTTTTGTGGACTGTCTGGTTTCGGTGCAGTGCTGGGTTTCGGTGCAGTGTTGTGTTTTGGAGCAGAGTCTGATTTTGGTGCAGTTTCTGGTTATGGTGCAGTGTCGGGTTCTGGTCCTGTGTTGGGTCTGTGTGCAGTGTCTGGCTTTTCTGCAAAGTCGGGTTTTGGTGCAGTGTCGGGTTTGGGTGCAATGTCTGTTTTTAGTGCACTGTCTGGTTTCGGTGCAGTGTCTGGTTTTGGTGCTGTGTCTGGTTTTGGTCTTTTGTCTTGTTTTCGTGCAATGAAAAATTTTGTTCCAGTGTCAGATTTTGGTGCAGTGCCTGGTTTCGGTTCAGTGTCTGGTTTTGATGCAGTTCCGTTGTAGTATCTGGTTTTGGTGCACTGTTGGTTTTGGATGTAGTGTCTGCTTTCAGTGCAGTGTCTAGTTCGGGTGCAGTGTCGGGTTTCTATGCAGCGTATAGTTTTGTTGCAGCATCTGGTTTGGGTGCAGTGTATGGTTTCGGTGTAGTGTCTGGCTTTGTTGCAGTGTTTTGTTGCGGTGCAATGTCTGGTTTTTGGTGCAGAGTCCTGTTTTGGTGCAGTGTTGGGTTTGGTGTAGTGACTGGTTTTGGCGCAGCATAAGAGTTTGGTGCAGTGTCTGGCTTTGCTGAAGTGTTGAGCTTCGGCGCTGCGCCTGGTTTTGGTGCAGCATCTGGTTTCCTTGCAATATCTGGTTTTGGAGCAGTGTCGGGTTTGGGTGCAATGTTGGGTTTTGGTGCAGTGTCGGGTTTTGTTGCTGTGTTGGTTTCCGATTAGCATCTGGCTTTGTTGCAATGTTTGGTTTTGGTGTAGTGTCGGGTTTGTGTGCAGTGTCGTGTTTGGGTGCAGTGTCAGGTTTGGTTGCAATGTGTGGTTTTAGTGCACTGTCTGGTTTCGGTGCAGTGCTGGGTTTCAGTGCAGTGTTGCGTTTTGGAGCAGTGTCTGGTTTTGGTGCAGTTTCTGGTTATGGTGCAGTGTCGGGTTTTGGTCCTGTGTCGGGTTTGGGTGCAGTGTCTGGTTTGTGTGCAATACCTGGTTTTGGTGCAATGTCTGATTTTGGTGCAGAGTCTGCTTTTGCTGCAGTGTCTGGTTTCGTGCAGTGTCTGGTTTCAGTGCAGTGTCTGATTTTGGTGCGGAGTCTCGTCTCGGAGCAGTGTCTGGTTTCTGTTCCGTTTCGGGTTTTGGTGCAGAGTCTGGTTTTGGTGCAGAGTCTGGTTTCGGTTCTGTTTCGGGTTTTGGTGCAGAGTCTGGTTTTGGTGCAGTGTCTGGTTCCAGTGCTGTGTCTGGTTGTGGTGCAATTGCATATTCTGGGGCAGTGTCTGATTTTGTTGCAGTGCCTGGTTTTTGTTCAGTGTCTGGTTTTGGTACAGTTCCGTTGTAGTGTCTAGTTTTGGTGCAGTGTTGGGTTTGGGTTTAGTTTCTGCTTTTAGTGCAGTGCCTAATTTCAGTGCAGTGTCGGGTTTGGGTGCAGTGTCTGGTTTTGGTGCAGTGTCGGTTTTTGGTACAGTGTTGTGTTTTGCAGCAGTGTCTGGTTCCAGTGCTGTTTCTGGTTTTGGTGCAATGGCAAATTTTGATGCAGTGTCTGATTTTGGTGCAGTGCCTGGTTTGGTTCATTGTCTGGTTGTGGTGCAGTGTCGGGTTTTGTTCCTGTGTTGGGTTTGGGTGCAGTGCCAGGCTTTTCTGCAAAGTCGGGTTGTGGTGTAATGTCGGGTTTGTGTGCAGTGTCGTGTTTGGGTGCAGTGTCAGGTTTGGTTGCAATGTGTGGTTTTAGTGCACTGTCTGGTTTCGGTGCAGTGCTTGGTTTGGGTGCAGTGTTGTGTTTTGGAGCAGTGTCTGGTTTTGGTGCAGTTTCTGGTTATGGTGCAATGTCGGGTTTTGTTCATGTGTTGGGTTTGGGTGCAGTGCCTGGCTTTTCTGCCAAGTCGTGTATTGGTGCAGTGTCGGGTTTTGTTGCTGTGTTGGTTTCCGTTCAGTGTCTGGCTTTGTTGCAATGTTTGGTTTTGGTGTAGTGTCGGGTTTGTGTGCAGTGTCTTGTTTGGGTGCAGTGTCAGGTTTGGTTGCAATGTGTGGTTTTTGTGCACTGTCTGGTTTCGGTGCAGTGCTGGGTTTCGGTGCAGTGTTGTGTTTTGGAGCAGAGTCTGGTTTTGGTGCAGTTTCTGGTTATGGTGCAGTGTCGGGTTTTGGTCCTGTGTTGGGTTTGTGTGCAGTGTCTGGCTTTTCTGCAAAGTCGGGTTTTGGTGCAGTGTTGGGTTTGGGTGCAATGTCTGTTTTTAGTGCAGTGTAACGTTTCGGTGCAGTGTCTGGTTTTGGTGCAGTGTCTGGTTTTGGCCTGTTGTCTTGTTTTGGTGCAATGAAAAATTTTGTTGCAGTGTTGTATTTTGGCGCAGTGCCTGGTTTTGGTTCAGTGTCTGGTTTTGATGCAGTTCCGTTGTAGTATCTTGTTTTGGTGCACTGTTGGTTTTGGGTGCAGTGTCTGCTTTCAGTGCAGTGTCTAGTTTCAGTGCAGTGTCGGGTTTGGTGCAGTGTTGGTGCGGTATCTGGTTTCAGTGCCGTGTCTGGTTATGGTGTTTTGTCTGGTTTTGGTGCAATGACAAATTTTGTCGCTGTGTCTGATTTTGATGCAGTGGCTGGTTTCAGATCAGTGTCTGGTTTTGGTGCAGTTCCGTAGCAGTATCTGGTTTTGGTGCAGTTTTGGGTTTGCATGCAGTTTCTGCTTTCAGTGCAGTGTCTAGTTCGGGTGCAGTGTCGGGATTCTATGCAGCGTATAGTTTTGTTGCAGCATCTGGTTTGGGTGCAGTGTATGGTTCCGGTGTAGTGTCTGGCTTTGTTGCAGTGTCGGGTTGCGGTGCAATGTCTGGTTTTTGGTGCAGAGTCCTGTTTTGGTGCAGTGTTGGGTTTGGTGTAGTGACTGGTTTTGGCGCAGCATAAGATTTTGGTGCAGTTTCTGGCTTTGCTGAAGTGTTGAGTTTCGGTGCTGCGCCGGGTTTTGGTGCAGAGTCTGGTTTTGGTGCAGTGTCTGGTTCCAGTGCTGTGTCTGGTTGTGGTACAATTGCAAATTCTGGTGCAGTGTCTGATTTTGTTGCAGTGCCTGGTTTTTGTTCAGTGTCTGGTTTTGGTGCAGTTCCGTTGTAGTGTCTAGTTTTGGTGCAGTGTTGGTTTTGGGTGTTGTTTTCTGCTTTTAGTGCAGTGTCTAGTTTCAGTACAGTGTCGGGTTTGGGTGCAGTGTCTGGTTTTGGTGCAGTGTCGGTTTTTGGTACAGTGTTGTGTTTTGCAGCAGTGTCTGGTTCCAGTGCTGTGTCTGGTTTTGGTGCAATGGCAAATTTTGGTGCAGAGTCTGAGTTTGGTGCAGTGCCTGGTTTGGTTCATTGTCTGGTTGTGGTGCAGTGTCGGGTTTTGTTCCTGTGTTGGGTTTGGGTGCAGTGCAAGGCTTTTCTGCAAAGTCGGGTTGTGGTGTAATGTCGGGTTTGTGTGCAGTGTCGTGTTTGGGTGCAGTGTCAGGTTTGGTTGCAATGTGTGGTTTTAGTGCACTGTCTGGTTTCGGTGCAGTGCTGGGTTTCAGTGCAGTGTTGTGTTTTGGTGCAGTGTCTGGTTTTGGTGCAGTGTCTGGTTATGGTGCAGTGTTAGGGTTTTGGTCCTGTGTTGGGTTTGTGTACAGTGTCTTTCTTTTCTGCAAAGTCGGGTTTTGGTGCAGTGTCGGGTTTGGGTGCAGTGTCTGGTTTTTGTGCAATACCTGGTTTTGCTGCAATGTCTGATTTTTGTGCAGAGTCTGCTTTTGCTGCAGTGTCTGGTTTCAGTGCAGTGTCTGGTTTTGGTGCAGCGTCTGGTTTTGGTTCCATTTCAGGTTTTGTTGCAGTGTCGGGTTTTGTTGCTGTGTTGGTTTCCGATCAGTGTCTGGCTTTGTTGCAATGTTTGGTTTTGTTGTAGTGTCGGGTTTTTGTGCAGTGTCGTGTTTGGGTGCAGTGTCAGGTTTGGGTGCAATGTGTGGTTTTAGTGCACTGTCTGGAATTGGTGCAGTGCTGGGTTTCGGTGTAGTGTTGTGTTTTGTAGCAGTGTCTGGTTTTGGTGCAGTTTCTGGTTATGGTGCAGTGTCGGGTTTTGGTCCTGTGTTGGGTTTGTGTGCAGTTTCTGTCTTTTCTGCAAAGTCGGGTTTTGGTGCTGTGTTAGTTTCCGTTCAGTGTCTGGCTTTGTTGCAATGTTTGGTTTTGGTGTAGTGTCAGGTATGGGTGCAGTGTCATGTTTGGGTGCAGTGTCAGGTTTGGGTGCAATGTATGGTTTTAGTGCACTGTCTGGTTTCGGTGCAGAGTCTGGTTTTGGTGCTGTTTCTGGTTTTGGTCTGTTGTCTTGTTTTGGTGCAATAAAAAAATTTGGTGCAGTGTCGGATTTTGGTGCAGTGCCTGGTTTCGGTTCAGTGTCTGGTTTTGATGCAGTTCCGTTGTAGTTTCTGGTTTTGGTGCAGTGTTGGCTTTGGGTGTAGTGTCTGCTTTCAGTGCAGTGTCTAGTTTCAGTGCAGTGTCGGGTTTGGTGCAGTGTTGGTGCGGTATCTGGTTTCAGTGCCATGTCTGGTTATGGTGTTTTGTCTGGTTTTGGTGCAATGACAAGTTTTGGCGCTCTGAGTGATTTTGATGCAGTGCCTGGTTTCAGATCAGTGTCTGGATTTGGTGCAGTTCCGTAGAAGTATCTGGTTTTGGTGCAGTTTTGGATTTGGGTGCAGTTTCTGCTTTCAGGTCAGTGTCTAGTTTTGGTGCAGTGCCGGGTTTCTATGCAGCATGTAGTTTTGTTGCAG
Source organism: Carcharodon carcharias (assembly GCF_017639515.1). Classification (NCBI taxonomy): domain Eukaryota; kingdom Metazoa; phylum Chordata; class Chondrichthyes; order Lamniformes; family Lamnidae; genus Carcharodon; species Carcharodon carcharias. The sequence continues at coordinate 6,266,187 of NC_054480.1, read as the reverse complement.
CATCTGGTTTGGGTGCAGTGTATGGTTTCGGTGTAGTGTCTGGTTTTGGTGCAGTGTTGGGTTGCGGTGCAATGTCTGGGTTTTGATGCAGAGTCCTGTTTTGGTGCAGTGTTGGGTTTGGTGCAGTGACTGATTTTGGTGCAGCGTAGGAGTTTGGTGCAGTGTCTGCTTTTGCTGAAGTGTTGAGTTTTGGTGCTGCGCCTGGTTTGGTGCAGTATCTGGTTTTCTTGCAATGTCTGGTTTTGGAGCTGTTTCGGGTTTGGGTTCAATGCCTGGTTTTGGTGCAGTTCCTGGTTTGGGTGTAGTGTCCTTATTCAGTGCAGTATCTGGTTTCGGTGCAGTGCCTTGCTTTGGTGCAATGTCAGGTTTTGTTGCAGTATCTGGTTTTGTTGCATTGTCTGGTTTTGGTGCAGTTTCGGTGTAGTTTCCAGTTTTCATGCTGTGAAGGATTTGTGTGCAGTGACTGGCTTTGGCACAATGTCTGGTTTTGGTGCAGTGTCGGGTTTGGATGCAGTGTCTGGTTTGTGTGCAATACCTGGTTTTGGTGCAAAGTCTGATTTTGGTGCAGAGTCCGCTTTTGCTGCAGTGTCTGGTTTGGTGCAGTGTTTGGTTTCAGTGCAGTGCCGTGTTTTGGTGCGGAGTCTGGTTTCGGTGCAGTGTCTGCTTTCATTTCTGTTTCGGGTTTGGGTGCAGAGTCTGGTTTTGGTGCAGTGTCTGGTTCCAGTGCTGTGTCTGGTTTTGGTGCAATGGCAAATTTTGGTGCAGTGCCTGATTTTGGTGCAGTGCCTTGTTTGGTTCAGTGTCTGGTTTTGGTGCAGTTCCGTTGTAGTGTCTAGTTTTGGTGCAGTGTTGGGTTTGGGTGTAGCGTCTGCTTTTACTGCAGTGTCTAGTTTCAGTGCAGTGTCGGGTTTGGGTGCAGTGTTTGGTTTTGGTGCAGTGTCGGGTTTTGGTACAGTGTTGTGTTTTTCAGCAGTTTCTGGTTTTGCTGCAGTGTCTGGTTTCTTTGCTGCATGTGGTTTCGTTGCAGCATCTAGTTTTGATACAGTATTTGGTTGCGGTGCAGTGCTGGGTTTGGGTGCAGTGTTGCGTTTTGGACCAGTGTCTGGTTTTGGTGTAGTTTATACTTATGGTGCAGTGTCGGGTTTTGTTCCTGTGTTGGGTTTGGGTGCAGTGCCTGGTTTTTCTGCAAAGTCGGGTTTTGGTGCAGTGTCGGGTTTTGTTGCTGTGTTGGTTTCCGTTCAGTGTCTGGCTTTGTTGCAATGTTTGTTTTTGGTGTAGTGTCGGGTTTGTGTGCAGTGTCGTGTTTGGGTGCAGTGTCAGGTTTGGGTGCAATGTGTGGTTTTAGTGCACTGTCTGGTTTCGGTGCAGTGCTGGGTTTGGGTGCAGTGTTTTGTTTTGGAGCAGTGTCTGGTTTTGGTGCAGTTTCTGGTTATGGTGCAGTGTCGGGTTTTGTTCATGTGTTGGGTTTGTGTGCAGTGCCTGGCTTTTCTGCAAAGTCGTGTATTGGTGCAGTGTTGGGTTTTGTTGCTGTGTTGGTTTCCGTTCAGTGTCTGGCTTTGTTGCAATGTTTGGTTTTGGTGTAGTGTCGGGTTTGAGTGCAGTGTCTTGTTTGGGTGCAGTGTCAGGTTTGGTTGCAATGTGTGGTTTTTGTGCACTGTCTGGTTTCTGTGCAGTGCTGGGTTTGGGTGCAGTGTTGTGTTTTGGAGCAGTGTCTGGTTTTGGTGCAGTTTCTGGTTATGGTGCAGTGTCGGGTTTTGGTCCTGTGTTGGGTTTGTGTGCAGTGTCTGGCTTTTCTGCAAAGTCGGGTTTTGGTGCAGTGTCGGGTTTGGGTGCAATGTCTGTTTTTAGTGCACTGTCTGGTTTCGGTGCAGTGTCTGGTTTTGGTGCTGTGTCTGGTTTTGGTCTGTTGTCTTGTTTTGGTGCAATGAAAAATTTTGTTGCAGTGTCGGATTTTGGTGCAGTGCCTGGTTTCGGTTCAGTGTCTGGTTTTGATGCAGTTCCGTTGTAGTATCTGGTTTTGGTGCCCTGTTGGTTTTGGGTGTAGTGTCTGCTTTCAGCGCAGTGTCTAGTTTCAGTGCAGTGTCGGGTTTGGTGCAGTGTTGGTGCGGTATCTGGTTTCAGTGCCGTGTCTGGTTATGGTGTTTTGTCTGGTTTTGGTGCAATGACAAATTTTGGCACTGTGTCTGATTTTGATGCAGTGGCTGTTTTCAGATCAGTGTCTGGTTTTGGTGCAGTTCCGTAGCAGTATCTGGTTTTGGTGCAGTTTTGGGTTTGCGTGCAGTTTCTGCTTTCAGTGCAGTGTCTAGTTCGGGTGCAGTGTCGGGTTTCTATGCAGCGTATAGTTTTGTTGCAGCATCTGGTTTGGGTGAAGTGTTTGGTTTCGTTGTAGTGTCTGGTTTTGTTGCAGTTTCGGGTTGCGGTGCAATGTCTGGTTTTTGGTGCAGAGTCCTGTTTTGGTGCAGTGTTGGGTTTTGGTGTAGTGACTGGTTTTGGCGCAGCATAAGAGTTTGGTGCAGTGTCTGGCTTTGCTGAAGTGTTGAGTTTCGGTGCTGCGCCGGGTTTTGGTGCAGCATCTGGTTTCCTTGCAATATCTGGTTTTGGAGCAGTGTCGGGTTTGGGTGCAATGTTGGGTTTTGGTGCAGTGTCGGGTTTTGTTGCTGTGTTGGTTTCCGATTAGTATCTGGCTTTGTTGCAATGTTTGGTTTTGGTGTAGTGTCGGGTTTGTGTGCAGTGTCGTGTTTGGGTGCAGTGTCAGGTTTGGTTGCAATGTATGGTTTTAGTGCACTGTCTGGTTTCGGTGCAGTGCTGGGTTTCAGTGCAGTGTTGTGTTTTGGAGCAGTGTCTGGTTTTGGTGCAGTTTCTGGTTATGGTGCAGTGTCTGGTTTCGTGCAGTGTCTGGTTTTGTTGCTGTGTCTGGTTTTGCTCTGTTGTCTTGTTTTGGTGCAATGAAAAATTTTGGTTCAGTGTCGGATTTTGGTGCAGTGCCTGGTTTCAGATAAGTGTCTGGTTTTGGTGCAGTTCCGTAGCAGTATCTGGTTTGGTGCAGTGTTAGGTTTGGGTGCAGTGTCTGCTTTCAGTGCAGTGTCTAGTTTGGGTGCAGTGTCGGGTTTCTATGCAGCATGTAGTTTTGTTGCAGCATCTGGTTTGGGTGCAGTGTATGGTTTGGGTGTAGTGTCTGGTTTTTGGTGCAGTGTCGGGTTGCGGTTCAATGTCTGGGTTTTGGTGCAGAGTCCTTTTTTGGTGCGGTGTTGGGTTTTGTTGTAGTGTCTGGTTTTGGTGCAGATTTGGGGTTGGTGCAGTGACTGGTTTTGGTGCTGTATCTGGCTTCCCTGCAATGTCTGGTTTTGGAGCATTGTCAGGTTTGGGTGCAACTTTTGGTTTTGGTGCAGTGCCTGGTTTTGGAGCAATGTCAGTTTTTTTTGCAGTATCTGATTTTGGTGCAGTGTCTGGTTTTGGTGCAGTATCTAGTTTCAGTTAAGTGTCTGCTTTATGCGAAGTTCCGTAGCAGTATCTGGTTTGGTGCAGTGTTTGGTTTGTGTGCAGTGTCTGCTTTCAGTTCAGTGTCTTGTTTGGGTGCAGTGTCTGGTTTGTGTGCTATACCTGTTTTTTGTGCAATGTCTGATTTTGGTGCAGAGTCTGGTTTTGCTGCAGTTTCTGGTTTGGTGCAGTGTCTGGTTTTGGTTCATTGTTGTGCTTTGGTGCAGTGCCTGGTTTCGGAGCAGTGTCTGATTTTAGTGCAGAGTCTGGTTTCGGTGCATTGTTTGGTTTTGGTTCCATTTCGGGTTTTGGAGCAGTGTCTGGTTCCAGTGCTGTGTCTGGTTTTGGTGCAGTTTCTGGTTATGGTGCTGTGTCGGGTTTTGGTCCTGTGTTGGGTTTGGGTGCAGTGTCTGGCTTTTTTGCAAAGTCGGGTTTTGGTGCAGTGTCGGGTTTTGTTGCTGAGTTGGTTTTTGGTCAGTGTCTGGCTTTGTTGCAATGTTTGGTTTTGGTGTAGTTTCAGGTTTGTGTGCAGTGTCGTGTTTGGGTGCAGTGTCAGGTTTGGGTGCAATGTCTGGTTTTGGTGCACTCTCTGGTTTCGGTGCAGTGTCTGGTTTTGGTGCTGTGTCTGGTTTTGGTCTGTTGTCTTGTTTTGGTGCAATGAATAATTTTGGTGCAGTGTCGGATTTTGGTGCAGTGCCTGGTTTCAGATAAGTGTCTGGTTTTGGTGCAGTTCCATAGCAGTATCTGGTTTGGTGCAGTGTTGGGTTTGTGTGCAGTGTCTGCTTTCAGTGCATTGTCTAGTTTGGGTGCAGTGTCGGGTTTCTATGCAGCATGTAGTTTTGTTGCAGCATCTGGTTTGGGTGCAGTGTATGGTTTGGGTGTAGTGTCTGGTTTTGGTGCAGTGTCGGGTTGCGGTTCAATGTCTGGGTTTTGGTGCAGAGTCCTGTTTTGGTGCGGTGTTGGGTTTTGTTGCAGTGTCTGGTTTTGGTGCAGTGTTGGGTTTGGTGCAGTGACTGGTTTTGGTGCAGTATCTGGCTTCCTTGCAATGTCTGGTTTTGGAGCACTGTCAGGTTTGGGTGCAACTTTTGGTTTTGGTGCAGTGCCTGGTTTTGGAGCAATGTCAGGTTTTGTTGCAGTATCTGATTTTGTGCAGTGTCTGGTTTTGGTGCAGTATCTGGTTTCAGATAAGTGTCTGGTTTTGGTGCAGTTCCGTAGCAGTATCTGGTTTGGTGCAGTGTTGCGTTTGTGTGCAGTGTCTGCTTTCAGTTCAGTGTCTTTTTTGGGTGCAGTTTCTGGTTTGTGTGCTATAACTGGTTTTTGTGCAATGTTTGATTTTGGTGCAGAGTATGGTTTTGCTGCAGTTTCGGTGTAGTTTCCAGTTTTCATGCAGTGACAGATTTGTGTGCAGTGACTGGCTTTGGTACAATGTCTGGTTTTGGTGCAGTGTCGGGTTTGGGTTCAGTGTCTGGTTTGTGTGCTATACCTGGTTTTGGTGCAATGTCTGATTTTGGTGCAGGGTCTGGTTTTTCTGCAGTTTCTGGTTTGGTGCAGTGTCTGGTTTTGGTTCAGTGTCGTGTTTTGGTGCAGTGTCTGGTTTCGGTGCAGTGTCTGATTTTAGTGCGGAGTCTGGTTTCGGTGCAGTGTTTGTTTTTTTTTCCGTTTCGGGTTTTGGAGCAGTGTCTGGTTCCAGTGCTGTGTCTGGTTTTGGTGCAGTTTCTGGTTATGGTGCTATGTCGGGTTTTGGTCCTGTGTTGGGTTTTGGTGCAGTGTCTGCTTTCAGTGCAGTGTCTAGTTTGGGTGCAGTGTCGGGTTTCTATGCAGCATATAGTTTTGTTGCAGCATCTGGTTTGTGTGCAGTGTATGGTTTGGGTGTAGTGTCTGGTTTTGGTGCAGTGTCAGGTTGTGGTTTAATGTCTGGGTTTTGGTGCAGAGTCCTGTTTTGGTGCGGTGTTGGGTTTTGTTGCAGTGTCTGGTTTTGGTTCAGTGTTGGGTTTGGTGCAGTGACTGGTTTTGGTGCAGTATCTGGCTTTCTTGCAATGTCTGGTTTTGGAGCAGGGTCCGGTTTGGTTGCAACTTCTGGTTTTGGTGCAGTGCCTGGTTTGTGTGTAGTGTCCAGATTCAGTGCAGTATCTGGTTTCGGTGCAGTGCCTTGTTTTGGAGCAATGTCAGGTTTTGTTGCAGTATCTGATTTTGGTGCAGTGTCTGGTTTTGGTGCAGTATCTGGTTTCACTTAAGTGTCTGGTTTTGGTGCAGTTCCGTAGCAGTATCTGGTTTGGTGCAGTGTTGGGTTTGTGTGCAGTGTCTGCTTTCAGTTCAGTGTCTTGTTTGGGTGCAGTGTCTGGTTTGTGTGCTATACCTGGTTTTTGTGCAATGTCTGATTTTGGTGCAGAGTCTGCTTTTGCTGCAGTGTCTGGTTTGGTGCAGTGTCCAGTTTTGGTTCAGTGTCGTGTTTTGGTGCAGTGCCTGGTTTCGGAGCAGTGTCTGATTTTAGTGTGGAGTCTGGTTTCGGTGCAGTGTCTGGTTTTGGTTCCGTTTCAGGTTTTGGAGCAGTGTCTGGTTCCAGTGCTGTGTCTGGTTTTGGTGCAGTTTCTGGTTATGGTGCTGTGTCGGGTTTTGGTCCTGTGTTGGGTTTGGGTGCAGTGTCTGGCTTTTTTGCAAAGTCGGGTTTTGGTGCAGTGTCGGGTTTTGTTGCTGAGTTGGTTTCCGTTCAGTGTCTGGCTTCGTTGCAATGTTTGGTTTTGTTGTAGTGTCAGGTTTGAGTGCAGTGTCGTGTTTGGGTGCAGTGTCAGGTTTGGGTGGAATGTCTGGTTTTGGTGCACTGTCTGGTTTCGGTGCAGTGTCTGGTTTTGGTGCTGTGTCTGGTTTTGGTCTGTTGTCTTGTTTTGGTGCAATGAAAACTTTTGGTGCAATGTCGGATTTTGGTGCAGTGCTTAGTTTCAGATAGGTGTCTGGTTTTGGTGCAGTTCCATAGCAGTATCTGGTTTGGTGCAGTGTTGGGTTTGTGTGCAGTGTCTGCTTTCAGTGCAGTGTCTAGTTTGGGTGCAGTGTCGGGTTTCTATGCAGCATGTAGTTTTGTTGCAGCATCTGGTTTGAGTGCAGTGTACGGTTTGGGTGTAGTGTCTGGTTTTGGTGCAGTGTCGGGTTGCAGTTTAATGTTTGGGTTTTGTTGCAGTGTCTGGTTTTGGTGCAGTGTTGGGTTTGGTGCAGTGACTGGTTTTGGTGCAGTATCTGTCTTCCTTGCAATGTCTGGTTTTGGAGCAGTATCGGTTTTGGGTGCAACCTCTGGTTTTGGTGCAGTGCCTGGTTTGGGTGTTGTGTCCAGATTCAGTGCAGTATCTGGTTTCGGTGCAGTGCCTTGTTTTGGAGCAATGTCAGGTTTTGTTGCAGCATCTGATTTTGGTGCAGTGTCTGGTTTTGGTGCAGTTTCGGTGTAGTTTCCAGTTTTCATGCAGTGACAGATTTGTGTGCAGTGACTGGCTTTGGTACAATGTCTGGTTTTGGTGCAGTGTCGGGTTTGGGTGCAGTGTCTGGTTTGTGTGCTATACCTGGTTTTGGTGCAATGTCTGGTTTTGGTGCAGGGTCTGGTTTTGCTGCAGTTTCTGGTTTGGTGCAGTGTCTGGTTTTGGTTCACTGTCGTGTTTTGGTGCAATGTCTTGTTTCGGTGCAGTGTCTGATTTTAGTGCGGAGTCTGGTTTCGGTGCAGTGTCTGATTTTGGTTCCGTTTTGGGTTTTGGAGCAGTGTCTGGTTCCAGTGCTGTGTCTGGTTTTGGTGCAGTTTCTGGTTATGGTGCTATGTCGGGTTTTGGTCCTGTGTTGGGTTTGGGTGCAGTGTCTGCTTTCAGTGCAGTGTCTAGTTTGGGTGCAGTGTCGGGTTTCTATGCAGCATGTAGTTTTGTGGCAGCATCTGGTTTGGGTGTAGTGTCTGGTTTTGGTGCAGTGTCGGGTTGCGGTTTAATGTCTGGGTTTTGGTACGGTGTTGGGTTTTGTTGCAGTGTCTGGTTTTGGTTCAGTGTTGGGGTTGGTGCAGTGACTGGTTTTGGTGCAGTATCTGGCTTTCTTGCAACGTCTGGTTTTGGAGTAGTGTCCGGTTTGGGTGCAACTTCTGGTTTTGGTGCAGTGCCTGGTTTGTGTGTAGTGTCCAGATTCAGTGCAGTATCTGGTTTCGGTGCAGTGCCTTGTTTTGGAGCAATGTCAGGTTTTGTTGCAGTATCTGATTTTGGTGCAGTGTCTGGTTTTGGTGCAGTTTCGGTGTAGTTTCCAGTTTACATGCAGTGACAGATTTGTGTGCAGTGACTGGCTTTGGTGCAATGTCTGATTTTGGTGCACTGTCTGGTTTCGGTGCAGTGTCTGGTTTTGGTGCTGTGTCTTGTTTTGTGCTGTTTTCTTGTTTTGGTGCAATGAAAAATTTTGGTGCAGTGTCGGATTTTGGTGCAGTGCGTGGTTTCAGATAAGTGTCTGAGTTTGGTGCAGTTCCGTAGCAGTATCTGGTTTGGTGCAGTGTTGGGTTTGGGTGCAGTGTCTGCTTTCAGTGCAGTGTCTACTTTGTGTGCAGTGTCGGGTTTCTATGCAGCATGTAGTTTTGTTGCAGCTTCTGGTTTGGGTGCAGTGTATGGTTTGGGTGTAGTGTCTGGTTTTGGTGCAGCGTCGGGTTGCGGTTCAATGTCTGGGTTTTGGTGCAGAGTCCTGTTTTGGTGCGGTGTTGGGTTTTGTTGCAGTGTCTGGTTTTGGTGCAGTGTTGTGTTTGGTGCAGTGACTGGTTTTGGTGCAGTATCTGGCTTCCTTGCAATGTCTGGTTTTGGAGCAGTGTCAGGTTTGGGTGCAACTTCTGGTTTTGGTGCAGTGCCTGGTTTGTGTGTAGTGTCCAGATTCAGTGCAGTATCTGGTTTCAGTGCCGTGCCTTGTTTAGGTGCAATGTCAGGTTTTGTTGCGGTATCTGGTTTTGGTGCAGTGTCTGGTTTTGGTGCAGTTTCTGTGTAGTTTCCAGTTTTCATGCAGTGACAGATTTGTGTGCAGTGACTGGCTTTGGTACAATGTCAGGTTTTGGTCCAGTTTCGGGTTTGGGTGCAGTGTCTGGTTTGTCTGCTAGACCTTGTTTTGGTGCAATGTCTGATTTTGGTGCAGAGTCTGGATTTGCTGCAGTTTCTGGTTTGGTGCAGTGTCTGGTTTTGGTTCAGTGTCGGGTTTTGGTGCAGTGTCTGTTTTCAGTGCAGTGTCTGATTATAGTGCGGAGTCTGGTTTCGGTGCAGTTTCTGGGTTTGGTTCCGTTTCGGGTTTTGGAGCAGTGTCTGGTTCCAGTGCTGTGTCTGGTTTTGGTGCAGTTTCTGGTTATGGTGCTATGTCGGGTTTTGGTCCTGTGTTGGGTTTGGGTGCAGTGTCTGGCTTTTTTGCAAAGTCGGGTTTTGGTGCAGTGTCGGGTTTTGTTGCTGTGTTGGTTTCCATTTATTTTCTGGCTTTGTTGCAATGTTTGGTTTTGGTGTAGTGTCAGGTTTTTGTGCAGTGTCGTGTTTGGGTGCAGTGTCAGGTTTAGGTGCAATGTCTGTTTTTGGTGCACTGTCTGGTTTCGGTGCAGTGTCTGGTTTTGGTGCAGTTTCTGGTTATGGTGCTTTGTCGGGTTTTGGTCCTGTGTTCGGTTTGGGTGCAGTGTCTGGCTTTTTTGCAAAGTCGGGTTTTGGTGCAGTGTTGGGTTTTGTTGCTGTTTTGGTTTCCGTTCAGTGTCTGGCTTTGTTGCAATGTTTGGTTTTGGTGTAGTGTCAGGTTTGTGTGCAGTGTCGTGTTTGGGTGCAGGGTCAGATTTGGGTGCAATGTCTGGTTTTGGTGCACTGTCTGGTTTCGGTGCAGTGTCTGGTTTTGGTGCTGTGTCTGGTTTTGGTCTGTTGTCTTGTTTTGGTGCAATGAAAAATTTTGGTGCAGTGTCGGATTTTGGTGCAGTGCCTGGTTTCAGATAAGTGTCTGGTTTTGGTGCAGTTCCGTAGCATTATCTGGTTTGGTGCAGTGTTGGGTTTGGGTGCAGTGTCTGCTTTCAGTGCAGTGTCTAGTTTGGGTGCAGTGTCGGGTTTCTATGCAGCATGTAGTTTTGTTGCAGCATCTGGTTTGGGTGCAGTGTATGGTTTGGGTGTAGTGTCTGGTTTTGGTGCAGTGTCAGGTTGCGGTTCAATGTCTGGGTTTTGGTGCAGAGTCCTGTTTTGGTGCAGTGTTGGGTTTTGTTGCAGTGTCTGGTTTTGATGCAGTGTTGGGTTTTGGTTCCGTTTCGGTTTTTGGAGCAGTGTCTGTTTCCAGTGATGTGTCTGGTTTTGGTGCAATGACAAATTTTGGTGCAGTGTCTGATTTTGGTGCAGTGCCTGGTTTTGGTTCAGTGTCTGGTTTTGGTGCAGTTCCGTTGTAGTATCTGGTTTTGGTGAAGTGTTGTGTTTGGGTGTCTTATCTGCTGTTAGTGCAGTGTCTAGTTTCCGTGCAGTTTCGGGTTTGGGGCAGTGTTGGTGCAGTGCCTTGTTTCGGTGCAGTGTCGGGTTTGGGTGCAGTGCCTGGTTTTGGTGCAGTGTTGGGTTTCGGTGCAGTGTCAGGTTTGGCTGCAGTGTCTGGTTTTGGTGCAGTGTCAGGTTTTGGTGTGGTGTCGGGTTTGTGTGCAGTGTCTGAATTCGGTACAGTGTCGGGTTTGGGTGCAGTGTCCTGTTTTGGTAAAGTGTCTGGTTTTGTTTCATTGTCTGATTATGGTGCAGTGTCGGGTTTTGGTCCTGTGTCTGTTTTGTTGTTTGTCTGGATTTGGTGCAATGACAAATTTTGGTGCAGTGTCTGATTTTGGTGCAATGCCTGGTTTCGGTTCAGTGTCTGGTTTTGGTGCAGTGGCATTATAGTATCTAGTTTTGGTGCAGTGTCGTGTTTTGGTGCAGTGTTGGATTTCTTTGCAGCATGTGGTTTCGGTGAGCATCTGGTTTGGTGCAGTTTCTGGTTTCGGTGCAGTGTTGGGTTTCGGTGCAGTGCTGGGATTTGGTGCTGTATTGGTGCAGTGTCTGATTTTGGTGCAGTGTCGGGTTTGGGTTCAGTGACGGGTTTTGGTGCAGTGTCCAATTTTTGTGCAGTGTCTGGTTTCTATGCAGCATGTAGTTTCGGTGCAGCATCTGGTTTTGGTGCAGTGTGGGGTTTCAGTGCAGTGTCTGGTTTTGTTGCAGTGTCGGGTTTCTGTGCAATGTCTGGTTTTGGTGCAGAGTCTGCTTTTGGTGCAGTGTTGGGTTTTGGTGCTGTTTCTGGTTTTTGTGAAGTGTTGTCTTTGGGTGCAGTGATTGGATTTTGTGATGTGTCTCGCTTTGTTCAGTGTCGGGTTTCAGTGCAGTGTCAAGTTTCGGTGCAGTGTCGGTTGGGGGCAGTGTCGTTGCATTGTCTGGTTTTGGTGCAGTGTCGGGTTGTGGTGCAATGTCTGGGTTTTGGTGCAGAGTCCTGTTTTGGTGCGGTGTTGGGTTTTGTCGCAGTGTCTGGTTTTGGTGCAGTGTTGGGTTTGGTGCAGTGATTGGTTTTGGTGCAGTATCTGGCTTCCTTGCAATGTCTGGTTTTGGAGCAGTGTCAGGTTTGGGTGCAACTTCTGGTTTTGGTGCAGTGCCTGGTTTGGGTTCAATGTCAGGTTTTGTTGCAGTATCTGATTTTGGTGCAGTGTCTGGTTTTGGTGCAGTTTCGGTGTAGTTTCCAGTTTTCATGCAGTGACAGATTTGTTTGCAGTGACTGGCTTTGGTACAATGTTTGGTTTTGGTGCAGTGTCGCATTTGGGTGCAGTGTCTGGTTTGTGTGCTATATCTGGTTTTGGTGCAATGTCTGATTTTCGTGCAGAGTCTGGATTTGCTGCAGTTTCTGGTTTGGTGCAGTGTCTGGTTTTGGTTCCGTGTCGTGTTTTGAAGCAGTGTCTGGTTTCGGTGCAGTGTCTGATTTTAGTGTGGAGTCTGGTTTTGGTGCAGTGTCTGGTTTTGGTTCCATTTCGGGTTTTGGAGCAGTGTCTGGTTCCAGTGCTGTGTCTGGTTTTGGTGCAGTTTCTGGTTATGGTGCTGTGTCGGGTTTTGGTGCAGTGTCGGGTTTTGTTGCTGTGTTGGTTTCCGATCAGTGTCTGGCTTTGTTGCAATATTTGGTTTTGGTGTAGTGTCAGGTTTGTGTGCAGTGTCGTGTTTGGGTGCAATGTCAGGTTTGGGTGCAATATCTGGTTTTGGTGCACTGTCTGGTTTCGGTGCAGTGTCTAGTTTTGGTGCTGTGTCTGGTTTTGGTCTGTTGTCTTGTTTTGGTGCAATGAAAAATTTTGGTGCAGTGTCGGATTTTGATGCAGTGCCTGGTTTCAGATAAGTGTCTGGTTTTGGTGCAGTTCCGTAGTAGTATCTTGTTTGGTGCATTGTTAGGTTTGGGTGCAGTGTCTGCTTTCAGTGCAGTGTCTATTTTGGGTGCAGTGTCGGGTTTCTATGCAGCATGTAGTTTTGTTGCAGCATCTGGTTTGGGTGCAGTGTCGGGTTTCTATGCAGCATGTAGTTTTGTTGCAGCATCTGGTTTGGGTGCAGTGTATGGTTTGGGTGTAGTGTCTGGTTTTGGTGCAGTGTCGGGTTGCGGTTCAATGTCTGGTTTTGGAGCAGTGTCAGGTTTGGGCGCTAGCTCTGGTTTTGGTGCAGTTCCTGGTTTGTGTGTAGTGTCCAGATTCAGTGCAGTATCTGGTTTCGGTGCAGTGCCTTGTTTTGGTGCAATGTCAGGTTTTGTTGCAGTATCTGATTTTGGTACAGTGTCTGGTTTTGGTGCAGTTTCGGTGTAGTTTCCAGTTTTCATGCAGTGACAGATTTGTGTGCAGTGACTGGCTTTGGTACAATGTCTGGTTTTGGTGCAGTGTCGGGTTGGGATGCAGTGTCTGGTTTGTGTGCTATACCTGGTTTTGGAGCAATGTCTAATTTTGGTGCAGTGTCTGCTTTTGCTGCAGTGTCTGGTTTGGTGCAGTGTTTGGTTCCAGTGCTGTGTCTGGTTTTGGTGCAATGGCAAATTCTGGTGCAGTGTCTGATTTTGGTGCAATGCCAGGTTTCGGTTCAGTGTCTGGTTTTGGTGCAGTGGCATTATAGTATCTAGTTTTGGTGCAGTGTCGTGTTTTGGTGCAGTGTTGGATTTCTTTGCAGCATGTGGTTTCGGTGAGCATCTGGTTTGGTGCAGTTTCTGGTTTCGGTGCAGTGTTGGCTTTGGGTGCTGTGTCTGCTTTCAGTGCATTGTCTAGTTTGGGTGCAGTGTCGGGTTTCTATGCAGCATGTAGTTTTGTTGCAGCATCTGGTTTGGGTGCAGTGTATGGTTTGGGTGTAGTGTCTGGTTTTGGTGCAGTGTCGGGTTGCGGTTCAATGTCTGGGTTTTGGTGCAGAGTCCTGTTTTGGGGCGGTGTTGGGTTTTGTTGCAGTGTCTGGTTTTGGTGCAGTGTTGGGTTTGGAGCAGTGACTGGTTTTGGTGCAGTATCTGGCTTCCTTGCAATGTCTGGTTTTGGAGCACTGTCAGATTTGGGTGGAACTTCAGGTTTTGGTGCAGTGCCTGGTTTGTGTGTAGTGTCCAGATTCAGTGCAGTATCTGGTTTTGGTGCAGTGCCTTGTTTTGGAGCAATGTCAGGTTTTGTTGCAGTATCTGATTTTGGTGCAGTGTCTGGTTTTGGTGCAGTTTCGGTGTAGTTTCCAGTTTTCATGCAGTGACAGATTTGTGTGCAGTGTCTGGCTTTGGTACAATGTCTGATTTTGGTGCAATGTCGGGTTTGGGTACAGTGTCTGGTTTGTGTGCTATACCTGGTTTTGGTGCAATGTCTGATTTTGGTGCAGAGTCTGGTTTTGCTGCAGTTTCTGGTTTGGTGCAGTGTCTGGTTTTCGTTCAGTGTCGTGTTTTGGTGCAGTGCCTGGTTTCAGTGCCGTGTCTGATTTTGGTTCCGTTTCGGGTTTTGGAGCAGTGTCTGGTTCCAGTGCTGTGTCTGGTTTTGGTGCAGTTTCTGGTTATGGTGCTTTGTCGGGTTTTGGTCCTGTGTTCGGTTTGGGTGCAGTGTCTGGCTTTTTTGCAAAGTCGGGTTTTGGTGCAGTGTTGGGTTTTGTTGCTGTTTTGGTTTCCGTTCAGTGTCTGGCTTTGTTGCAATGTTTGGTTTTGGTGTAGTGTCAGGTTTGTGTGCAGTGTCGTGTTTGGGTGCAGGGTCAGATTTGGGTGCAATGTCTGGTTTTGGTGCACTGTCTGGTTTCGGTGCAGTGTCTGGTTTTGGTGCTGTGTCTGGTTTTGGTCTGTTGTCTTGTTTTGGTGCAATGAAAAATTTTGGTGCAGTGTCGGATTTTGGTGCAGTGCCTGGTTTCAGATAAGTGTCTGGTTTTGGTGCAGTTCCGTAGCATTATCTGGTTTGGTGCAGTGTTGGGTTTGGGTGCAGTGTCTGCTTTCAGTGCAGTGTCTAGTTTGGGTGCAGTGTCGGGTTTCTATGCAGCATGTAGTTTTGTTGCAGCATCTGGTTTGGGTGCAGTGTATGGTTTGGGTGTAGTGTCTGGTTTTGGTGCAGTGTCGGGTTGCGGTTCAATGTCTGGGTTTTGGTGCAGAGTCCTGTTTTGGTGCGGTGTTGGGTTTTGTTGCAGTGTCTGGTTTTGGTGCAGTGTTGGGTTTTGGTTCCGTTTCGGTTTTTGGAGCAGTGTCTGTTTCCAGTGATGTGTCTGGTTTTGGTGCAATGACAAATTTTGGTGCAGTGTCTGATTTTGGTGCAGTGCCTGGTTGTGGTTCAGTGTCTGGTTTTGGTGCAGTCCCGTTGCAGTACCTGATTTTGGTGCAGTGTTAGGTTTGGTTGCAGTGTCTGCTTTTAGTGCAGTGTCTAGTTTCGGTGCAGTGTCGGGTTTGGTGCAGTGTATGGTTTTGGTGCAGTGTCGGTTTTGGGTTGAGCTTTGGGTTTTGGTGCAGAATTGGGTTTTGGTACAGTGTCTGATTTTTTGCAGTGTCTGGTTTTGATTCGGTGTCAGCTTTTGTTGCAGTGTCTGGTTGTGGTGCAGTGTCAGCTTTTGCTGAGGTGTCGGGTTTGGGTGCAGAGTCTGAATTTGGAACAGTGTCGAGTTTGGGTGCAGTGTCCTGTTTTGGTGCAGTATTGCGTTTTGGTGCATTGTTGGGATTTGGTACAGTGTCCTGTTTTGGTACTGTATTGCGCTTTGTTGCAGTGTCTTGTTTTGGTGCAGTGTCTGATTTTGCTGCAGTGTTTGAGTTTGGTGATGTGTCCCGTTTTGGTCAGTGTCGGGGTTCAATGTACTGTTTCATTTTGGTGCAGTGTCAGATGTTGGTGCGTTGTCGGGTTTGGGTGCACTGTCAGGTTTGTGTGCAATGTCTGATTTTGGTGCTCTGCCTGGTTTCGTTCAGTGTCTGCTTTTGGTGCAGATCCGTTGTAGTATCTGGTTTTGGTGCAGTGTTGGGTTTGGGTGCATTGTCTGCTTTCATTGCAGTGTCTAGTTTCGGTGCAGTGTCGGGTTTGTTGCAGTGTCAGTTCGGTGTCTGGTTTGGTTTTGGTGCAGAGTCGGGTTTGGTTGCAATGTCTGATTTTGGTGCAGTGCCTGGTTTCTTTTCATTGTCTGGTTTTGGTGCAGTTCCGTTGTAGTATCTGGTTTTGGTGCAGTGTTGGGTTTGGGTGTAGTGTGCTTTCAGTGCAGTGTCTGGTTGCTGTGCAGTGTCGGGTTTGGTGCAGTTTTGGTGCGGTGTCTGGTTTTGGTGCAGCGTCTGTTTTCTTTGCAGCATGTGGTTTATGTGCAGCATCTGGTTTTAGTGCAGTGTCTGTTTTCGGTGCCATGTCTGGTTTCAGTGCAGTGCTGTGTTTTGGAGCAGTGTCTGGTTTTTTTGCAGTTTCTGCTTTCAGTGCAATTTTTAGTTTTGGTGCAGTGTCGGGTTTGGTGCTGTATTGGTGCAGTGTCAGTTTTTGGTGCAGTGTCTGGTTTCAGTGCTAAGTCTGGTTTCGGTGCAGTGTCTGATTTTGGTGAAGTGTCGGGTTTTGGTGCTGTGTCTGGATTTGGTGGAGTCCCGTTGCAGTATCTGGTTTTGGTGCAGTGATAGCTTTGGGTGCAGTGTCTGCTTTTAGTGCAGTGTCTAGTTTCAGAGAAGTGTCGGGTTCGCTGCAGTTTCGGTGCAGTGTCTGGTTTTGGTGCAGTGTCAGGTTTGGGTTCAGTGTTGGGTTTTGGTGCAGCATTGGCTTTTGGTGCAGTGTCTGATTTTTTTGCAGTGTCTGGTTTTGGTTCAGTGTCAACGTTTGGTGCAGTGTCTGGTTTTGGTGCAGTGTCAGCTTTTGGTGAGGTGTTGGGTTTGGGTGCAGAGTCTGAATTTGGTACAGTGTCGGGTTTGGTTGCACTGTCAGGTTTGAGTGCAATGTCTGATTTTGGTGCAGGGTCTAATTTTGGTGCTGAGTTTGGTTTCAGTGCAGTGTCTGGTTTTGGTTCTGTGTCGGGTTTTGGTGCAGTGTCTGGTTTTGGTGCAGTGCCATTGCAGTATCTGGTTTTGGTGCAGTGTTGGGTTTCAGTGCAGTTTCTGATTTCTATGCAAAATGTATTTTCGGTGCAGCATCTGGTTTTGTTGCAGTGTCTGGTTTCAGTGCAGTGTCTGGTTTTGGTTCAGTGTCAGGTTTTGCAGCAGTGTCTGGTTTCCGTGCAGTGTCTGGTTTCGGTCCAGTGTCTGATTTTGGTGCAGTGTCTGATTTTGGTTCAGTGTCTGGTTTTGGTGCAGTTCGGTTGTATTATCTGGTTTTGGTGCAGTCTCAGGTTTCGGTGAAGTGTTGGCTTTTGGAGCAGTGTCTTGATTTGGAGCAGTGTCTGATTTCTATGCAGCATGTGATTTTGGTGCAGCATCTGGTTTTGGTGCAGTGTCTGGTTTCGGTGCAGTGTTGGGTTTTGGAGCAGTGTCTGGGTTTGGTCCAGTTTCGGTACAGAGTCTGGTTGTGGTGCAGTGTCAGGTTTTGGTGCAGTGTCTTTTTTTTGTGCAGTGTTGCGTTTTGGTGCAGTGTTGGTTATTGGTGCAGTGTCTGGTTTTGGTGCAGTGTCTGTTTTTCTGCAGTGTTTGCTTTTGGTGATGTGTCCCGCTTTGATCAGTGTCGGGGTTCAATGCAATGTTTCATTTTGGTGCAGTGTCAGATTTTGGTGCAGTGTCAGGTTTGGGTGCACTGCCAGGTTTGAGTGCAATATCTGGTTTTGGTGCAGTGTCTAATTTTGGTGCTGGGTCTGGTTTCAGTACAGTGTCTGGTTTTGGTGCAGTGTCTGGCTTCGGCGCGGTGTCTATTTTTGGTTCAGTGTTCGGTTGCAGTGCAGTGTATGGTTTCACTGCAGTGTTGGGTTTTGGTACAGCAACGGACTTCAGCGTGGTGACTGTTTCCGGTGCAGTGTATGGTTTCAGTGCAGTGCCTGGTATCGGTGCAGGGCCTGGTTTCTGTTTAGTGTCGGGTCTTGGTGCAGTGTCAGGTTTCAGAGCAGTATCTGGCTTTGGTGCAATGTCTTATTATTGTGCCACATCTGGTTTCAATGCAGTTGCAGTGTCTGGTTTTGCTGCAGTTTCTGCTTTCAGTGCAGAGTCTAGTTTTGGTGCATTGTCGGGTTTGGTGCTGTATTGGTGCAGTGTATGATTTTGGTGCAGTGTCGTGTTTTGGTGCATTCTCGGCTTCGGTGTAGTGTCCAATTTTGGTGCCGTGTCTGGTTTATATGCAGCATGTAGTTTCGGTGCAGCATCTGGGTTTGTTGCAGTGTATTGTTTCGGTGCAGTGTCTGGTTTCAGTGCAGTGTCTGGTTTTGGTTCAGTGTCTGATTTTGGTGCAGTGTTTGATTTTGGTGATGTGTCCCGTTTTGTTCAGTGTCGGGATCAATGCACTGTTTCATGTTGGTGAAGTGTCCAATTTTGGTGCAGTGTCGGGTTTTGGTGCACTGTCAGGTTTGAGTGCAATGTCTGATTTTGGTGCACTGCCTGGTTTCGTTCAGTGTCTGTTTTTGGTGCATGTCCGTTTTGGTATCTTGTCTTGGTGCAGTGTTGGGTTTGGGTGCGTTGTCTGCTTTCATTGCAGTGTCTAGTTTCGGTGCAGTGTCGGGTTTGTTGCAGTATCAGTTCGGTGTCTGGTTTGGTTTTGGTGCAGAGTCGGGTTTGGTTGCAGTGTCTGATTTTGGTGCAGTGCCAAGTTTCTGTTCAGTGTCTGGATTTGGTTCAGTTCCGTTGTAGTATCTGGTTTTGGTGCAGTGTTGGGTTTGGGTGCAGTGTCTGGTTTCAGTGCAGTGTCGGGTTTGGTGCAGTTTTGTTGCGGTGTCTGGTTTTGGTGCAGCGTCGTGTTTGGTGCAGTTTTGGTGCGGTGTCTGGTTTTGGTGCAGCGTCTGTTTTCTTTGCAGCATGTGGTTTCGGTGCAGCATCTGGTTTTAGTGCAGAGTCTGTTTTCGGTGCCATGTCGGGTTTCGGTGCAGTGCTGTGTTTTGGAGCAGTGTCTGGTTTTTTTGCAGGTTCTGCTTTCAGTGCAATTTTTCGTTTTGGTGCAGTGTCGGGTTTGGTGCTGTATTGGTGCAGTGTCTGGTTTTGGTGAAGTGTTGGGTTTTGGTGCTGTGTCTGGATTTGGTGCAGTCCCGTTGCAGTACCTGATTTTGGTGCAGTGTTAGGTTTGGTTGCAGTGTCTGCTTTTAGTGCAGTGTCTAGTTTCGGTGCAGTGTCGGGTTTGGTGCAGTGTATGGTTTTGGTGCAGTGTCGGTTTTGGGTTCAGCTTTGGGTTTTGGTGCAGAATTGGGTTTTGGTACAGTGTCTGATTTTTTGCAGTGTCTGGTTTTGATTCGGTGTCAGCTTTTGTTGCAGTGTCTGGTTTTGGTGCAGTGTCAGCTTTTGCTGAGGTGTCGGGTTTGGGTGCAGAGTCTGAATTTGG
The DNA here is from genome assembly GCF_017639515.1 of Carcharodon carcharias. Classification (NCBI taxonomy): domain Eukaryota; kingdom Metazoa; phylum Chordata; class Chondrichthyes; order Lamniformes; family Lamnidae; genus Carcharodon; species Carcharodon carcharias. The sequence goes on along the minus strand of NC_054480.1, from coordinate 6,247,865 downwards.
AACAGTGTCGAGTTTGGGTGCAGTGTCCTGTTTTGGTGCAGTATTGCGTTTTGGTGCATTGTTGGGATTTGGTACAGTGTCCTGTTTTGGTACTGTATTGCGCTTTGTTGCAGTGTCTTGTTTTGGTGCAGTGTCTGATTTTGCTGCAGTGTTTGAGTTTGGTGATGTGTCCCGTTTTGGTCAGTGTCGGGGTTCAATGTACTGTTTCATTTTGGTGCAGTGTCAGATGTTGGTGCGGTGTCGGGTTTGGGTGCACTGTCAGGTTTGTGTGCAATGTCTGATTTTGGTGCACTGCCTGGTTTCGTTCAGTGTCTGCTTTTGGTGCAGATCCGTTGTAGTATCTGGTTTTGGTGCAGTGTTGGGTTTGGGTGCATTGTCTGCTTTCATTGCAGTGTCTAGTTTCGGTGCAGTGTCGGGTTTGTTGCAGTGTCAGTTCGGTGTCTGGTTTGGTTTTGGTGCAGAGTCGGGTTTGCTTGCAATGTCTGATTTTGGTGCAGTGCCTGGTTTCTTTTCATTGTCTGGTTTTGGTGCAGTTCCGTTGTAGTATCTGGTTTTGGTGCAGTGTTGGGTTTGGGTGTAGTGTGCTTTCAGTGCAGTGTCTGGTTGCTGTGCAGTGTCGGGTTTGGTGCAGTTTTGGTGCGGTGTCTGGTTTTGGTGCAGCGTCTGTTTTCTTTGCAGCATGTGGTTTATGTGCAGCATCTGGTTTTAGTGCAGTGTCTGTTTTCGGTGCCATGTCTGGTTTCAGTGCAGTGCTGTGTTTTGGAGCAGTGTCTGGTTTTTTTGCAGTTTCTGCTTTCAGTGCAATTTTTAGTTTTGGTGCAGTGTCGGGTTTGGTGCTGTATTGGTGCAGTGTCAGTTTTTGGTGCAGTGTCTGGTTTCAGTGCTAAGTCTGGTTTCGGTGCAGTGTCTGATTTTGGTGAAGTGTCGGGTTTTGGTGCTGTGTCTGGATTTGGTGCAGTCCCGTTGCAGTATCTGGTTTTGGTGCAGTGATAGGTTTGGGTGCAGTGTCTGCTTTTAGTGCAGTGTCTAGTTTCAGAGAAGTGTCGGGTTCGCTGCAGTTTCGGTGCAGTGTCTGGTTTTGGTGCAGTGTCAGGTTTGGGTTCAGTGTTGGGTTTTGGTGCAGCATTGGCTTTTGGTGCAGTGTCTGATTTTTTTGCAGTGTCTGGTTTTGGTTCAGTGTCAACTTTTGGTGCAGTGTCTGGTTTTGGTGCAGTGTCAGCTTTTGGTGAGGTGTTGGGTTTGGGTGCAGAGTCTGAATTTGGTACAGTGTCGGGTTTGGTTGCACTGTCAGGTTTGAGTGCAATGTCTGATTTTGGTGCAGGGTCTAATTTTGGTGCTGAGTTTGGTTTCAGTGCAGTGTCTGGTTTTGGTTCTGTGTCGGGTTTTGGTGCAGTGTCTGGTTTTGGTGCAGTGCCATTGCAGTATCTGGTTTTGGTGCAGTGTTGGGTTTCAGTGCAGTTTCTGATTTCTATGCAAAATGTATTTTCGGTGCAGCATCTGGTTTTGTTGCAGTGTCTGGTTTCAGTGCAGTGTCTGGTTTTGGTTCAGTGTCAGGTTTTGCAGCAGTGTCTGGTTTCCATGCAGTGTCTGGTTTCGGTCCAGTGTCTGATTTTGGTGCAGTGTCTGATTTTGGTTCAGTGTCTGGTTTTGGTGCAGTTCGGTTGTATTATCTGGTTTTGGTGCAGTCTCAGGTTTCGGTGAAGTGTTGGCTTTTGGAGCAGTGTCTTGATTTGGAGCAGTGTCTGATTTCTATGCAGCATGTGATTTTGGTGCAGCATCTGGTTTTGGTGCAGTGTCTGGTTTCGGTGCAGTGTTGGGTTTTGGAGCAGTGTCTGGGATTGGTCCAGTTTCGGTACAGAGTCTGGTTGTGGTGCAGTGTCAGGTTTTGGTGCAGTGTCTTTTTTTTGTGCAGTGTTGCGTTTTGGTGCAGTGTTGGTTATTGGTGCAGTGTCTGGTTTTGGTGCAGTGTCTGTTTTTCTGCAGTGTTTGCTTTTGGTGATGTGTCCCGCTTTGATGAGTGTCGGGGTTCAATGCAATGTTTCATTTTGGTGCAGTGTCAGATTTTGGTGCAGTGTCAGGTTTGGGTGCACTGTCAGGTTTGAGTGCAATATCTGGTTTTGGTGCAGTGTCTAATTTTGGTGCTGAGTCTGGTTTCAGTACACTGTCAGGTTTTGGTGCAGTGTCTGGCTTCGGCGCGGTGTCTATTTTTGGTTTAGTGTTCGGTTGCAGTGCAGTGTATGGTTTCACTGCAGTGTTGGGTTGTGGTACAGCAACGGAATTCAGCGTGGTGACTGTTTCCGGTGCAGTGTATGGTTTCAGTGCAGTGCCTGGTATCGGTGCAGGGCCTGGTTTCTGTTTAGTGTCGGGTTTTGGTGCAGTGTCAGGTTTCAGAGCAGTATCTGGCTTTGGTGCAATGTCTTATTATTATGCCACATCTGGTTTCAATGCAGTTGCAGTGTCTGGTTTTGCTGCAGTTTCTGCTTTCAGTGCAGAGTCTAGTTTTGGTGCATTGTCGGGTTTGGTGCTGTATTGGTGCAGTGTCTGATTTTGGTGCAGTGTCATGTTCTGGTGCATTCTTTGCTTCGGTGCAGTGTCCAATTTTGGTGCAGTGTCTGGTTTCTATGCAGCATGTAGTTTCGGTGCAGCATCTGGTTTTGGTGCAATGTATTGTTTCGGTGCAGTGTCTGGTTTCGGTGCAGTGTCTGATTTTGGTGCACTGCCTGGTTTCGGTTCAGTGTCTGGTTTTGGTGCAAATCCGTTATAGTATCTGGTTTTGGTGCAGTGTTGGGTTTGGGTGCATTGTCTGCTTTCATTGCAGTGTCTAGTTTCGGTGCAGTGTCGGGTTTGTTGCAGTGTCAGTTCGGTGTCTGGTTTGGCTTTGGTGCAGTGTCGGGCTTTGGTGCTGTGTCTGGATTTGGTGCAGTCCCGTTGCAGTATCTGGTTTTGGTGCAGTGATAGGTTTGGATGAAGTGTCTGCTTTTAGTGCAGTGTCTATTTTCAGTGCAGTGTCGGGTTTGGTGCAGTGTCGGTGCAGTGTCTGGTTTTGGTGCAGTATCGGGTTTGGGTTCAGTGTTGGGTTTTGGTGCAGCATTGGGATTTGGTGCAGTGTCTGATTTTTTTGCAGTGTCTGGATTTGGTTCAGTGTCAACCTTTGGTGCAGTGTCTGGTTTTAGTGCAGTGTCAGCTTTTGGTGAGGTGTCGGGTTTGGGTGCAGAGTCTGAATTTGGTACAGTGTCAGGTTTGGGTGCATTGTCCTGTTTTGGTAAATTGTCTGGTTTCGGTTCAGTTTCTGGTTATGGTGCAGTGTCGGGTTTTGGTGCAGTGTCTGGTTTTGGTGCAGTATTGCGTTTTGGTGCAGTGTTGGGTTTTGGTGCAGTGTCTTGTTTTGGTGCAGTGTCTGATTTTGCTGCAGTGTTTGATTTTGGTGTTGTGTCCCGTTTTGGTCTGTGTCGGGGTTCAATGCACTGTTTCATTTTGGTGCAGTGTCAGATTTTGGTGCGGTGTCGGGTTTGGGTGCACTGTCAGGTTTGAGTGCAATGTCTGATTTTGGTGCAGGGTCTAATTTTGGTGCTGAGTTTGGTTTCAGTGCAGTGTCTGGTTTTGGTTCAGTGTCGGGTTTTGGTGCAGTGTCAGGTTTGTATGCAGTGCCGGTTTCGGAACAGACTGGTTTTGGTGCAATTCCATTGCAGTATCTGGTTTTGGTGCAGTGTCGGGTTTGGTGCAGTGTCTGGTTTTGCTTCAGTGCCTGGTTTCGGATCAGTCTGGTTTTGGTGCAGTTCCATTGCAGTGTCTGGCTTTGGTGCATTGTTGGGTTTCAGTGCATTGTCTGATTTCTATGCAGAATGTTTTTTCGGTGCAGCATCTGGTTTTGGTGCAGTGTCTGGTTTCAGTGCATGTCTGGTTTTGGTTCAGTGTCAGGTTTTGCAGCAGTGTCTGGTTTCAGTGCAGTGTCTGGTTTCGGTCCAGTGTCTGAGTTTGGTGCAGTGTCTGGTTTTGGTTCCGTGCCTGGTTTTGGTGCAGTTCGGTTGTAGTATCTGGTTTTGGTGCAGTCTCAGGTTTCGCTGCAGTGTTGGGTTTTGGAGCAGTGTCTTGATTTGGAGCAGTGTCTGATTTCTATGCAGCATGTGATTTTGGTGCAGCATCTGGTTTTGGTGCAGTGTCTGGTTTCGGTGCAGTGTTGTGTTTTGGAGCAGTGTCTGGGTTTGTTGCAGTTTCTGCTTTCAGTGCAGTGTCTAGTTTCGGTGCAGTGTCGGGTTTGGTGCTGTATTGATGCAGTGTCTGATTTTGCTGCATTATCGGGTTTGGGTGCATTCTCAGCTTTCGGTGCAGTGTCCAATTTTGCTGCAGTGTCTAGTTTCAATGCAGCATGTAGTTTGGTGCAGCATCTGGGTTTGGTGCAGTGTATGGTTTCAGTGCAGTGTCTGGTTTTGTTGCAGTGTCCAGTTTCGGTTCAGAGTCTGGTTGTGGTGCAGTGTCAGGTTTTGGTGCAGTGTCTGTTTTTTGTGCAGTGTTGCGTTTTGGTGCAGTGTTGGGTATTGGTGCAGTGTCTGGTTTTGGTGCAGTGTCTGTTTTTCTGCAGTGTTTGCTTTTGGTGATGTGTCCCACTTTGTTCAGTGTCAGGGTTCAATGCAATGTTTCATTTTGGTGCAGTGTCAAATATTGGTGTGGTGTCGGGTTTTGGTGCACTGTCAGGTTTGAGTGCAATATCTGGTTTTGGTGCAGTGTCTAATTTTGGTGCTGAGTCTGGTTTCAGTACAGTGTCAGGTTTTGGTGCAGTGTCGGGTTTCAATGCAGTATCTGGCCTAGGCGCGGTGTCTAGTTTTGGTTCAGTGTTCGGTTGCGGTGCAGTGTATGGTTTCACTGCAGTGTTGGGTTTTGGTACAGCAACGGACTTCAGCGTGGTGACTGTTTCCGGTGCAGTGTATGGTTTCAGTGCAGTGCCTGGTATCGGTGCAGGGCCTGGTTTCTGTTCAGTGTCGGGTTTTGGTGCAGTGTCAGGTTTCAGTGCAGTATCTGGCTTTGGTACAATGTCTTATTATTGTGCCACATGTGGTTTCAATGCAGTTGCAGTGTCTGGTTTTGCTGCAGTTTCTGCTTTCAATGCAGAGTCTAGTTTTGGTGCATTGTCGGGTTTGGTGCTGTATTGGTCGAGTGTCTGATTTTGGTGCAGTGTCGGGTTTTGTGCATTCTCGGCTTTGGTGCAGTGTCCAATTTTGGTGCAATGTCTGGTTTCTATGCAGCATGTAGTTTCGGTGCAGCATCTGGGTTTGGTGCAGTGCATTGTTTCGGTGCCGTGTCTGGTTTCTGTGCAGTGTCTGGTTTCGGTGCAGTGTCTAGTTTTGGTGCAGTATTGCGTTTTGGTGCAGTGTTGGGTTTTGGTGCAGTGTCTGGTTTTGGTGCAGTGTCTGATTTTGCTGCAGTGTTTGATTTTGGTGATGTGTCCCGTTTAGTTCAGTGTCGGGATCAATGCACTTTTTCATTTTGGTGAAATGTCCAATTTTGGTGCAGTGTCGGGTTTTGGTGCACTGTCAGGTTTGAGTGCAATGTCTGCTTTTGGTGCACTGCCTGGTTTCGTTCAGTGCCTGTTTTTGGTGCATGTCCGTTGTAGTATCTGGTCTTGGTGCAGTGTTGGGTTTGGGTGCATTGTCTGCTTTCATTGCAGTGTCTAGCTTCGGTGCAGTGTCGGGTTTGTTGCAGTATCAGTTCGGTGTCTGGTTTGGTTTTGGTGCAGAGTCGGGTTTGGTTGCAGTGTCTGATTTTGGTGCAGTGTCGGGTTTTGGTGCAGTGTCGGGTTTTGATGCATTCTCGGCTTCGGTGCAGTGTCCAATTTTGGTGCAGTGTCTGGTTTCTATGCAGCAAGAAGTTTCGGTGCAGCATCTGGGTTTGCTGCAGTGTATTGTTTCGGTGCAGTGTCTGGTTTCGGTGCAGTGTCTGATTTTGGTGCACTGCCTGGTTTCGGTTCAGTGTCTGGTTTTGGTGCAGATCTGTTATAGTATCTGGTTTTGGTGCAGTGTTGGGTTTGGGTGCATTGTCTGCTTTCATTGCAGTGTCTAGTTTCGGTGCAGCGTCGGGTTTGTTGCAGTGTCAGTTCGGTGTCTAGTTTGCCTTTGGTGCAGAGTCGGGTTTGGTTGCAGTGTCTGATTTTGGTGCAGTGTCGGGTTTTGGTGCTGTGTCTGGATTTGGTGCACTCCCGTTGCAGTATCTGGTTTTGGTGCAGTGATAGGTTTGGGTGAAGTGTCTGCTTTCAGTGCTGTGTCTAGTTTCAGTGCAGTGTCGGGTTTGGTGCAGTGTCGGTGCAGTGTCTGGTTTTGGTGCAGTATCGGGTTTGGATTCAGTGTTGTGTTTTGGTGCAGCATTGGGTTTTGGTGCAGTGTCTGACTTTTTTGCAGTGTCTGGATTTGGTTCAGTGTCAACCTTTGGTGCAGTGTCTGGTTTTGGTGCAGTGTCAGCTTTTGGTGAGGTGTCGGGTTTGGGTGCAGAGTCTGAATTTGGTACAGTGTCAGGTTTGAGTGCAGTGTCCTGTTTTGGTAAAGTGTCTGGTTTCGGTTCAGTGTCTGGTTATGGTGCAGGGTTTGGATTTGGTGCTGTGTCTGGATTTGGTGCAGTCCCGTTGCAGTATCTGGTTTTGGTGCAGTGATAGTTTTGGGTGCAGTGTCTGCTTTTAGTGCAGTGTCTAGTTTCAGAGAAGTGTCGGGTTCGCTGCAGTGTCGGTGCAGTGTCTGGTTTTGGTGCAGTGTCGGGTTTGGTTTCAGTGTTGGGTTTTGGTGCAGCATTGGGTTTTTGTGCAGTGTCTGGTTTTGGTTCAGTGTCAACTTTTGGTGCAGTGTCTGGTTTTGGTGCAGTGTCAGCTTTTGGTGAGGTGTCGGGTTTGGGTGCAGAGTCTGAATTTGTTACAGTGTCGGGTTTGGGTGCACTGTCAGGTTTGAGTGCAATGTCTGATTTTGGTGCAGGGTCTAATTTTGGTGCTGAGTTTGGTTTCAGTGCAGTGTCTGGTTTTGGTTCTGTGTCGGGTTTTGGTGCAGTGTCTGGTTTTGGTGCAGTGCCTGTTTTCGGATCAGTCTGGTTTTGGTGCAGTTCCATTGCAGTATCTGGTTTTGGTGCAGTGTTGGGTTTCAGTGCAGTGTCTGATTTCTATGCAGAATGTATTTTCGGTGCAGCATCTGGTTTTGTTGCAGTGTCTGGTTTCAGTGCAGTGTCTGGTTTTGGTTCAGTGTCAGGTTTTGCAGCAGTGTCTGGTTTCAGTGCAGTGTCTGGTTTCGGTCCAGTGTCTGATTTTGGTGCTGTGTCTGATTTTGTTTCAGTGTCTGGTTTTGGTGCAGTTTGGTTGTATTATCTGGTTTTGGTGCAGTCTCAGGTTTCGGTGAAGTGTTGGCTTTTGGAGCAGTGTCTTGATTTGGAGCAGTGTCTGATTTCTATGCTGCATGTGATTTTGGTGCAGCATGTGGTTTTGGTGCAGTGTCTGGTTTCGGTGCAGTGTTGTGTTTTGGAGCAGTGTCTGGGTTTGGTGCAGTTTCTGCTTTCAGTGCAGTGTCTAGTTTCGGTGCAGTGTCGGGTTTGTTGCTGTATTGATGCAGTGTCTGATTTTGCTGCAGTATCGGGTTTGGGTGCATTCTCAGCTTTCGGTGCAGTGTCCAATTTTGCTGCAGTTTCTAGTTTCAATGCAGCATGTAGTTTGGTGCAGCATCTGGGTTTGGTGCAGTGTATGGTTTCAGTGCAGTGTCTGGTTTTGTTGCAGTGTCCAGTTTCGGTTCAGAGTCTGGTTGTGGTGCAGTGTCAGGTTTTGGTGCAGTGTCTGTTTTTTGTGCAGTGTTGCGTTTTGGTGCAGTGTTGGGTATTGGTGCAGTGTCTGGTTTTGGTGCAGTGTCTGTTTTTCTGCAGTGTTTGCTTTTGGTGATGTGTCCCACTTTTTTCAGTGTCGGGGTTCAATGCAATGTTTCATTTTGGTGCAGTGTCAGATATTGGTGTGGTGTTGGGTTTTGGTGCACTGTCAGGTTTGAGTGCAATATCTGGTTTTGGTGCAGTGTCTAATTTTGGTGCTGAGTCTGGTTTCAGTACAGTGTCAGGTTTTGGTGCAGTGTCGGGTTTCAATGCAGTATCTGGCCTAGGCGCGGTGTCTAGTTTTGGTTCAGTGTTCGGTTGTGGTGCAGTGTATGGTTTCACTGCAGTGTTGGGTTTTGGTACAGCAACGGAGTTCAGTGTGGTGACTGTTTCCGGTGCAGTGTATGGTTTCAGTGCAGTGCCTGGTATCGGTGCAGGGCCTTGTTTCTGTTCAGTGTCGGGTTTTGGTGCAGTGTCAGGTTTCAGTGCAGTATCTGGCTTTGGTACAATGTCTTATTATTGTGCCACATGTGGTTTCAATGCAGTTGCAGTGTCTGGTTTTGCTGCAGTTTCTGCTTTCAATGCAGAGTCTAGTTTTGGTGCATTGTCGGGTTTGGTGCTGTATTGGTCGAGTGTCTGATTTTGGTGCAGTGTCGGGTTTTGTGCATTCTCGGCTTTGGTGCAGTGTCCAATTTTGGTGCAATGTCTAGTTTCTATGCAGCATGTAGTTTCGGTGCAGCATCTGGGTTTGGTGCAGTGCATTGTTTCGGTGCCGTGTCTGGTTTCTGTGCAGTGTCTGGTTTCGGTGCAGTGTCTGGTTTTGGTGCAGTATTGCGTTTTGGTGCAGTGTTGGGTTTTGGTGCAGTGTCTGGTTTTGGTGCAGTGTCTGATTTTGCTGCAGTGTTTGATTTTGGTGATGTGTCCCATTTAGTTCAGTGTCGGGATCAATGCACTTTTTCATTTTGGTGAAATGTCCAATTGTGGTGCAGTGTCGGGTTTTGGTGCACTGTCAGGTTTGAGTGCAATGTCTGCTTTTGGTTTACTGCCTGGTTTCGTTCAGTGCCTGTTTTTGGTGCATCTCCGTTGTAGTATCTGGTCTTGGTGCAGTGTTGGGTTTGGGTGCATTGTCTGCTTTCATTGCAGTGTCTAGCTTCGGTGCAGTGTCGGGTTTGTTGCAGTATGAGTTCGGTGTCTGGTTTGGTTTTGGTGCAGAGTCGGGTTTGGTTGCAATGTCTGATTTTGGTGCAGTGTCGGGTTTTGGTGCACTGCCTGGTTTCGGTTCAGTGTCTGGTGTTGGTGCAGATCCGTTATAGTATCTGGTTTTCGTGCAGTGTTGGGTTTGGGTGCATTGTCTGCTTTCATTGCAGTGTCTATTTTCGGTGCAGTGTCGGGTTTGTTGCAGTATCAGTTCGGTGTCTGGTTTGGTTTTGGTGCAGAGTCGGGTTTGGTTGCAGTGTCTGATTTTGGTGCAGTGTCGGGTTTTGGTGCAGTGTCGGGTTTTGATGCATTCTCGGCTTCGGTGCAGTGTCCAATTTTGGTGCAGTGTCTGGTTTCTATGCAGCAAGAAGTTTCGGTGCAGCATCTGGGTTTGCTGCAGTGTATTGTTTCGGTGCAGTGTCTGGTTTCGGTGCAGTGTCTGATTTTGGTGCACTGCCTGGTTTCGGTTCAGTGTCTGGTTTTGGTGCAGATCTGTTATAGTATCTGGTTTTGGTGCAGTGTTGGGTTTGGGTGCATTGTCTGCTTTCATTGCAGTGTCTAGTTTCGGTGCAGTGTCGGGTTTGTTGCAGTGTCAGTTCGGTGTCTAGTTTGCCTTTGGTGCAGAGTCGGGTTTGGTTGCAGTGTCTGATTTTGGTGCAGTGTCGGGTTTTGGTGCTGTGTCTGGATTTGGTGCACTCCCGTTGCAGTATCTGGTTTTGGTGCAGTGATAGGTTTGGGTGAAGTGTCTGCTTTCAGTGCTGTGTCTAGTTTCAGTGCAGTGTCGGGTTTGGTGCAGTGTCGGTGCAGTGTCTGGTTTTGGTGCAGTATCGGGTTTGGATTCAGTGTTGTGTTTTGGTGCAGCATTGGGTTTTGGTGCAGTGTCTGACTTTTTTGCAGTGTCTGGATTTGGTTCAGTGTCAACCTTTGGTGCAGTGTCTGGTTTTGGTGCAGTGTCAGCTTTTGGTGAGGTGTCGGGTTTGGGTGCAGAGTCTGAATTTGGTACAGTGTCAGGTTTGAGTGCAGTGTCCTGTTTTGGTAAAGTGTCTGGTTTCGGTTCAGTGTCTGGTTATGGTGCAGGGTTTGGATTTGGTGCTGTGTCTGGATTTGGTGCAGTCCCGTTGCAGTATCTGGTTTTGGTGCAGTGATAGTTTTGGGTGCAGTGTCTGCTTTTAGTGCAGTGTCTAGTTTCAGAGAAGTGTCGGGTTCGCTGCAGTGTCGGTGCAGTGTCTGGTTTTGGTGCAGTGTCGGGTTTGGTTTCAGTGTTGGGTTTTGGTGCAGCATTGGGTTTTTGTGCAGTGTCTGATTTTTTTGCAGTGTCTGGTTTTGGTTCAGTGTCAACTTTTGGTGCAGTGTCTGGTTTTGGTGCAGTGTCAGCTTTTGGTGAGGTGTCGGGTTTGGGTGCAGAGTCTGAATTTGTTACAGTGTCGGGTTTGGGTGCACTGTCAGGTTTGAGTGCAATGTCTGATTTTGGTGCAGGGTCTAATTTTGGTGCTGAGTTTGGTTTCAGTGCAGTGTCTGGTTTTGGTTCTGTGTCGGGTTTTGGTGCAGTGTCTGGTTTTGGTGCAGTGCCTGTTTTCGGATCAGTCTGGTTTTGGTGCAGTTCCATTGCAGTATCTGGTTTTGGTGCAGTGTTGTTTTTCAGTGCAGTGTCTGATTTCTACGCAGAATGTATTTTCGGTGCAGCATCTGGTTTTGTTGCAGTGTCTGATTTCAGTGCAGTGTCTGGTTTTGGTTCAGTGTCAGGTTTTGCAGCAGTGTCTGGTTTCAGTGCAGTGTCTGGTTTCGGTCCAGTGTCTGATTTTGGTGCTGTGTCTGATTTTGTTTCAGTGTCTGGTTTTGGTGCAGTTTGGTTGTATTATCTGGTTTTGGTGCAGTCTCAGGTTTCGGTGAAGTGTTGGCTTTTGGAGCAGTGTCTTGATTTGGAGCAGTGTCTGATTTCTATGCTGCATGTGATTTTGGTGCAGCATGTGGTTTTGGTGCAGTGTCTGGTTTCGGTGCAGTGTTGTGTTTTGGAGCAGTGTCTGGGTTTGGTGCAGTTTCTGCTTTCAGTGCAGTGTCTAGTTTCGGTGCAGTGTCGGGTTTGTTGCTGTATTGATGCAGTGTCTGATTTTGCTGCAGTATCGGGTTTGGGTGCATTCTCAGCTTTCGGTGCAGTGTCCAATTTTGCTGCAGTTTCTAGTTTCAATGCAGCATGTAGTTTGGTGCAGCATCTGGGTTTGGTGCAGTGTATGGTTTCAGTGCAGTGTCTGGTTTTGTTGCAGTGTCCAGTTTCGGTTCAGAGTCTGGTTGTGGTGCAGTGTCAGGTTTTGGTGCAGTGTCTGGTTTTTGTGCAGTGTTGCGTTTTGGTGCAGTGTTGGGTATTGGTGCAGTGTCTGGTTTTGGTGCAGTGTCTGTTTTTCTGCAGTGTTTGCTTTTGGTGATGTGTCCCACTTTTTTCAGTGTCGGGGTTCAATGCAATGTTTCATTTTGGTGCAGTGTCAGATATTGGTGTGGTGTTGGGTTTTGGTGCACTGTCAGGTTTGAGTGCAATATCTGGTTTTGGTGCAGTGTCTAATTTTGGTGCTGAGTCTGGTTTCAGTACAGTGTCAGGTTTTGGTGCAGTGTCGGGTTTCAATGCAGTATCTGGCCTAGGCGCGGTGTCTAGTTTTGGTTCAGTGTTCGGTTGTGGTGCAGTGTATGGTTTCACTGCAGTGTTGGGTTTTGGTACAGCAACGGACTTCAGTGTGGTGACTGTTTCCGGTGCAGTGTATGGTTTCAGTGCAGTGCCTGGTATCGGTGCAGGGCCTGGTTTCTGTTCAGTGTCGGGTTTTGGTGCAGTGTCAGGTTTCAGTGCAGTATCTGGCTTTGGTACAATGTCTTATTATTGTGCCACATGTGGTTTCAATGCAGTTGCAGTGTCTGGTTTTGCTGCAGTTTCTGCTTTCAATGCAGAGTCTAGTTTTGGTGCATTGTCGGGTTTGGTGCTGTATTGGTCGAGTGTCTGATTTTGGTGCAGTGTCGGGTTTTGTGCATTCTCGGCTTTGGTGCAGTGTCCAATTTTGGTGCAATGTCTAGTTTCTATGCAGCATGTAGTTTCGGTGCAGCATCTGGGTTTGGTGCAGTGCATTGTTTCGGTGCCGTGTCTGGTTTCTGTGCAGTGTCTGGTTTCGGTGCAGTGTCTGGTTTTGGTGCAGTATTGCGTTTTGGTGCAGTGTTGGGTTTTGGTGCAGTGTCTGGTTTTGGTGCAGTGTCTGATTTTGCTGCAGTGTTTGATTTTGGTGATGTGTCCCATTTAGTTCAGTGTCGGGATCAATGCACTTTTTCATTTTGGTGAAATGTCCAATTGTGGTGCAGTGTCGGGTTTTGGTGCACTGTCAGGTTTGAGTGCAATGTCTGCTTTTGGTTCACTGCCTGGTTTCGTTCAGTGCCTGTTTTTGGTGCATGTCCGTTGTAGTATCTGGTCTTGGTGCAGTGTTGGGTTTGGGTGCATTGTCTGCTTTCATTGCAGTGTCTAGCTTCGGTGCAGTGTCGGGTTTGTTGCAGTATGAGTTCGGTGTCTGGTTTGGTTTTGGTGCAGAGTCGTGTTTGGTTGCAGTGTCTGATTTTGGTGCAGTGTCGGGTTTTGGTGCACTGCCTGGTTTCGGTTCAGTGTCTGGTGTTGGTGCAGATCCGTTATAGTATCTGGTTTTCGTGCAGTGTTGGGTTTGGGTGCATTGTCTGCTTTCATTGCAGTGTCTATTTTCGGTGCAGTGTTTGGTTTGTTGCAGTGTCAGTTCGGTGTCTGGTTTGGTTTTGGTGCAGAGTTGGGTTTGGTTGCAATGTCTGATTTTGGTGCAGTGCCTGTTTTTTTTTCATTGACTGGTTTTGGTGCAGTTCCGTTGCAGTATCCGGTTTTGGTGCAGTGTTGGGTTTGGGTGTAGTGTGCTTTCAGTGCAGTGTCTGGTTGCAGTGCAGTGTTGGGTTTGGTGCAGTTTTGGTGCGGTGTCTGGTTTTGGTGCAGCGTCTGTTTTCTTGGCAGCATGTGGTTTCGGTGCAGCATCTGGTTTTAGTGCAGTGTCTGTTTTCGGTGCCATGTCTGGTTTCGGTGCATTGCTGTGTTTTGGAGCAGTGTCTGGTTTTTTTGCAGTTTCTGCTTTTAGTGCAATTTTTAGTTTTGGTGCAGTGTCGGGTTTGGTGCTGTATTGGTGCAGTGTCTGTTTTTGGTGCAGTGTCTGGCTTCAGTGCTGTGTCTGGTTTCGGTGCAGTGTCTGATTTTGGTGCAGTATCAGGTTTGGGTGCATTCTCAGCTTTCGGTGCAGTGTCCAATTTTGGTGGAGTGTCTGGTTTCAATGCAGCATGTAGTTTGGTGCAGAATCTGGGTTTGGTGCATTGTATGGTTTCAATGCAGTGACTGGTTTTGTTGCAGTGTCCAGTTTCGGTTCAGAGTCTGGTTGTGGTGCAGTGTCAGGTTTTGGTGCAGTGTCTGTTTTTTGTGCAGTGTTGCGTTTTGGTGCAGTGTTGGGTGTTGTTGCAGTGTCTGGTTTTGTTGCAGTGTCTGTTTTTCTGCAGTGTTTGCTTTTGGTGATGTGTCCCGCTTTGTTCAGTGTCGGGGTTCAATGCAATGTTTCATTTTGGTGCAGTGTCAGATATTGGTGTGGTGTCGGATTTTGGTGCACTGTCAGGTTTGAGTGCAATATCTGGTTTTGGTGCAGTGTCTAATTTTGGTGCTGAGTCTGGTTTCAGTACAGTGTCAGGTTTTGGTGCAGTGTCGGGTTTCAATGCAGTATCTGGCCTAGGCGCGGTGTCTAGTTTTGGTTCAGTGTTCGGTTGCGGTGCAGTGTATGGTTTCACTGCAGTGTTGGGTCTTGGTACAGCAGCGGACTTCAGCGTGGTGACTGTTTCCGGTGCAGTGTATGGTTTCAGTGCAGTGCCTGGTATCGGTTCAGGGCCTGGTTTCTGTTCAGTGTCGAGTGTTGGTGCCGTGTCAGGTTTCAGTGCAGTATCTGGCTTTGGTGCAATGTCTTATTATTGTGCCACATCTGGTTTCAATGCAGTTGCAGTGTCTGGTTTTGCTGCAGTTTCTGCTTTCAGTGCAGAGTCTAGTTTTGGTGCATTGTCGGGTTTGTTGCTGTATTGGTCGAGTGTCTGATTTTGGTGCAGTGTCGTGTTTTGGTGCATTCTCGGCTTTGGTGCAGTGTCGAATTTTGGTGCCATGTCTGGTTTCTATGCAGCATGTAGCTTCGGTGCAGCATCTGGGTTTGGTGCAGTGTATTGTTTCGGTGCAGTGTCTGGTTTCTGTGCAGTGTCTGGTTTTGGTGCAGTGTCTGATTTTGCTGCAGTGTTTGATTTTGGTGATGTGTCAGGTTTTGTTCAGTGTCGGGATCAATGCACTGTTTCATGTTGGTGAAGTGTCCAATTTTGGTGCAGTGTCGGGTTTTGGTGCATTGTCAGGTTTGAGTGCAATGTCTGATTTTGGTGCACTGCCTGGTTTCGTTCAGTGTCTGTTTTTGGTGCATGTCCGTTTTGGTATCTTGTCTTGGTGCAGTGTTGGGTTTGGGTGCGTTGTCTGCTTTCATTGCAGTGTCTAGTTTCGGTGCAATGTCGGGTTTGTTGCAGTATCAGTTCGGTGTCTGGTTTGGTTTTGGTGCAGAGTCGGGTTTGGTTGCAGTGTCTGATTTTGGTGCAGTGCCAAGTTTCTGTTCAGTGTCTGGATTTGGTTCAGTTCTGTTGTAGTATCTGGTTTTGGTGCAGTGTTGGGTTTGGGTGCAGTGTCTGGTTTCAGTGCAGTGTCGGGTTTGGTGCAGTTCTGTTGCGGTGTCTGGTTTTGGTGCAGCATCGTGTTTGGTGCAGTTTTGGTGTGGTGTCTGGTTTTGGTGCAGCGTCTGTTTTCTTTGCAGCATGTGGTTTCGGTGCAGCATCTGGTTTTAGTGCAGTGTCTGTCTTCGGTGCCATGTCGGGTTTCGGTGCATTGCTGTGTTTTGGAGCAGTGTCTGGTTTTTTTGCAGGTTCTGCTTTCAGTGCAATTTTTCGTTTTGGTGCAGTGTCGGGTTTAGTGCTGTATTGGTGCAGTGTCTGGTTTTGGTGCAGTGTCTGGTTTCGGTGCTGTGACTGGTTTCGGTGCAGTGTCTGATTTTGGTGAAGTGTTGGGTTTTGGTGCTGTGTCTGGATTTGGTGCAGTCCCGTTGCAGTACCTGATTTTGGTGCAGTGTTAGGTTTGGTTGCAGTGTCTGCTTTTAGTGCAGTGTCTAGTTTCGGTGCAGTGTCGGGTTTGGTGCAGTGTATGGTTTTGGTGCAGTGTCTGTTTTGGGTTCAGCGTTGGGTTTTGGTGCAGAATTGGGTTTTGGTACAGTGTCTGATTTTTTGCAGTGTCTGGTTTTGATTCGGTGTCAGCTTTTGTTGCAGTGTCTGGTTTTGGTGCAGTGTCAACTTTTGCTGAGGTGTCGGGTTTGGGTGCAGAGTCTGAATTTGGAACAGTGTCGAGTTTGGGTGCAGTGTCCTGTTTTGGTGCAGTATTGCGTTTTGGTGCATTGTTGGGATTTGGTACAGTGTCCTGTTTTGGTACAGTATTGCGTTTTGTTGCAGTGTCTTGTTTTGGTGCAGTGTCTGATTTTGCTGCAGTGTTTGATTTTGGTGATGTGTCCCGTTTTGGTCAGTGTCGGGGTTCAATGCACTGTTTCATTTTGGTGCACTGTCAGATGTTGGTGCAGTGTCGGGTTTGGGTGCACTGTCAGGTTTGTGTGCAATGTCTGATTTTGGTGCACTGCCTGGTTTCGTTCAGTGTCTGCTTTTGGTGCAGATCCGTTGTAGTATCTGGTTTTGGTGCAGTGTTGGGTTTGGGTGCATTGTCTGCTTTCATTGCAGTGTCCAGTTTCGGTGCAGTGTCGGGTTTGTTGCAGTGTCAGTTCGGTATCTGGTTTGGTTTTGGTGCAGAGTCGTGTTTGGTTGCAATGTCTGATTTTGATGCAGTGCCTGGTTTCTTTTCATTGTCTGGTTTTGGTGCAGTTCCGTTGTAGTATCTGGTTTTGGTGCAGTGTTGGGTTTGGGTGTAGTGTGCTTTCAGTGCAGTGTCTGGTTGCTGTGCAGTGTCGGGTTTGGTGCAGTTTTGGTGCGGTGTCTGGTTTTGGTGCAGCGTCTGTTTTCTTTGCAGCATGTGGTTTCGGTGCAGCATAGGGTTTTAGTGCAGTGTCTGTTTTCGGTGCCATGTCTGGTTTCAGTGCAGTGCTGTGTTTTGGAGCAGTGTCTGGTTTTTTTGCAGTTTCTGCTTTCAGTGCAATTTTTAGTTTTGGTGCAGTGTCGGGTTTGGTGCTGTATTGGTGCAGTGTCTGTTTTTGGTGCAGTGTCTGGTTTCAGTGCTGTGTCTGGTTTCGGTGCAGTGTCTGATTTGGTGAAGTGTCTGGTTTTGGTGCTGTGTCTGGATTTGGTGCAGTCCCGTTGCAGTATCTGGTTTTGGTGCAGTGATAGGTTTGGGTGCAGTGTCTGCTTTTAGTGCAGTGTCTAGTTTCAGAGAAGTGTCGGGTTTGCTGCAGTTTCGGTGCAGTGTCTGGTTTTGGTGCAGTGTCAGGTTTGGGTTCAGTGTTGGGTTTTGGTGCAGCATTGGCTTTTGGTGCAGTGTCTGATTTTTTTGCAGTGTCTGGTTTTGGTTCAGTGTCAACTTTTGGTGCAGTGTCTGGTTTTGGTGCAGTGTCAGCTTTCGGTGAGGTGTTGGGTTTGGGTGCAGAGTCTGAATTTGGTACAGTGTTGGGTTTGGTTGCACTGTAAGGTTTGAGTGCAATGTCTGATTTTGGTGCAGGGTCTAATTTTGGTGCTGAGTTTGATTTCAGTGCAGTGTCTGGTTTTGGTTCTGTGTCGGGTTTTGGTGCAGTGTCTGGTTTTGGTGCAGTGCCATTGCAGTATCTGGTTTTGGTGCAGTGTTGCGTTTCAGTGCAGTGTCTGATTTCTATGCAAAATGTATTTTCGGTGCAGCATCTGGTTTTGTTGCAGTGTCTGGTTTCAGTGCAGTGTCTGGTTTTGGTTCAGTGTCAGGTTTTGCAGCAGTGTCTGGTTTCCGTGCAGTGTCTGCTTTCGGTCCAGTGTCTGATTTTGGTGCAGTGTCTGATTTTGGTTCAGTGTCTGGTTTTGGTGCAGATCGGTTGTATTATCTGGTTTTGGTGCAGTCTCAGGTTTCGGTGAAGTGTTGGCTTTTGGAGCAGTGTCTTGATTTGGAGCAGTGTCTGATTTCTATGCAGCATGTGATTTTGGTGCAGCATCTGGTTTTGGTGCAGTGTCTGGTTTCGGTGCAGTGTTGGGTTTTGGAGCAGTGTCTGGGTTTGGTCCAGTTTCGGTACAGAGTCTGGTTGTGGTGCAGTGTCAGGTTTCGGTGCAGTGTCTTTTTTTTGTGCAGTGTTGCGTTTTGGTGCAGTGTTGGTTATTGGTGCAGTGTCTGGTTTTGGTGCAGTGTCTGTTTTTCTGCAGTGTTTGCTTTTGGTGATGTGTCCCGCTTTGATCAATGTCGGGGTTCAATGCAATGTTTCATTTTGGTGCAGTGTCAGATTTTGGTGCAGTGTCAGGTTTGGGTGCACTGTCAGGTTTGAGTGCAATATCTGGTTTTGGTGCAGTGTCTAATTTTGGTGCTGAGTCTGGTTTCAATACTTTGTCAGGTTTTGGTGCAGTGTCTGGCTTCGGCGCGGTGTCTATTTTTGGTTCAGTGTTCGGTTGCAGTGCAGTGTATGGTTTCACTGCAGTGTTGGGTTGTGGTACAGCAACGGACTTCAGCGTGGTGACTGTTTCCGGTGCAGTGTATGGTTTCAGTGCAGTGCCTGGTATCGGTGCAGGGCCTGGTTTCTGTTTAGTGTCGGGTTTTGGTGCAGTGTCAGGTTTCAGAGCATTATCTGGCTTTGGTGCAATGTCTTATTATTGTGCCACATCTGGTTTCAATGCAGTTGCAGTGTCTGGTTTTGCTGCAGTTTCTGCTTTCAGTGCAGAGTCTAGTTTTGGTGCATTGTCGGGTTTGGTGCTGTATTGGTGCAGTGTCTGATTTTGGTGCAGTGTCATGTTCTGGTGCATTCTTTGCTTCGGTGCAGTGTCCAATTTTGGTGCAGTGTCTGGTTTCTATGCAGCATGTAGTTTCGGTGCAGCATCTGGTTTTGGTGCAATGTATTGTTTCGGTGCAGTGTCTGGTTTCGGTGCAGTGTCTGATTTTGGTGCACTGCCTGGTTTCGGTTCAGTGTCTGGTTTTGGTGCAAATCCGTTATAGTATCTGGTTTTGGTGCAGTGTTGGGTTTGGGTGCATTGTCTGCTTTCATTGCAGTGTCTAGTTTCGGTGCAGTGTCGGGTTTGTTGCAGTGTCAGTTCGGTGTCTGGTTTGGCTTTGGTGCAGTGTCGGGTTTTGGTGCTGTGTCTGGATTTGGTGCAGTCCCGTTGCAGTATCTGGTTTTGGTGCAGTGATAGGTTTGGATGAAGTGTCTGCTTTTAGTGCAGTGTCTATTTTCAGTGCAGTGTCGGGTTTGGTGCAGTGTCGGTGCAGTGTCTGGTTTTGGTTCAGTATCGGGTTTGGGTTCAGTGTTGGGTTTTGGTGCAGCATTGGGATTTGGTGCAGTGTCTGATTTTTTTGCAGTGTCTGGATTTGGTTCAGTGTCAACCTTTGGTGCAGTGTCTGGTTTTAGTGCAGTGTCAGCTTTTGGTGAGGTGTCGGGTTTGGGTGCAGAGTCTGAATTTGGTACAGTGTCAGGTTTGGGTGCATTGTCCTGTTTTGGTAAATTGTCCGGTTTCGGTTCAGTTTCTGGTTATGGTGCAGTGTCGGGTTTTGGTGCAGTGTCTGGTTTTGGTGCAGTATTGCGTTTTGGTGCAGTGTTGGGTTTTGGTGCAGTGTCTTGTTTTGGTGCAGTGTCTGATTTTGCTGCAGTGTTTGATTTTGGTGTTGTGTCCCGTTTTGGTCTGTGTCGGGGTTCAATGCACTGTTTCATTTTGGTGCAGTGTCAGATTTTGGTGCGGTGTCGGGTTTGGGTGCACTGTCAGGTTTGAGTGCAATGTCTGATTTTGGTGCAGGGTCTAATTTTGGTGCTGAGTTTGGTTTCAGTGCAGTGTCTGGTTTTGGTTCAGTGTCGGGTTTTGGTGCAGTGTCAGGTTTGTATGCAGTGCCGGTTTCGGAACAGACTGGTTTTGGTGCAATTCCATTGCAGTATCTGGTTTTGGTGCAGTGTCGGGTTTGGTGCAGTGTCTGGTTTTGCTTCAGTGCCTGGTTTCGGATCAGTCTGGTTTTGGTGCAGTTCCATTGCAGTGTCTGGCTTTGGTGCATTGTTGGGTTTCAGTGCATTGTCTGATTTCTATGCAGAATGTTTTTTCGGTGCAGCATCTGGTTTTGGTGCAGTGTCTGGTTTCAGTGTATGTCTGGTTTTGGTTCAGTGTCAGGTTTTGCAGCAGTGTCTGGTTTCAGTGCAGTGTCTGGTTTCGGTCCAGTGTCTGAGTTTGGTGCAGTGTCTGGTTTTGGTTCAATGCCTGGTTTTGGTGCAGTTCGGTTGTAGTATCTGGTTTTGGTGCAGTCTCAGGTTTCGCTGCAGTGTTGGGTTTTGGAGCAGTGTCTTGATTTGGAGCAGTGTCTGATTTCTATGCAGCATGTGATTTTGGTGCAGCATCTGGTTTTGGTGCAGTGTCTGGTTTCGGTGCAGTGTTGTGTTTTGGAGCAGTGTCTGGGTATGTTGCAGTTTCTGCTTTCAGTGCAGTGTCTAGGTTCGGTGCAGTGTCGGGTTTGGTGCTGTATTGATGCAGTGTCTGATTTTGCTGCATTATCGGGTTTGGGTGCATTCTCAGCTTTCGGTGCAGTGTCCAATTTTGCTGCAGTGTCTAGTTTCAATGCAGCATGTAGTTTGGTGCAGCATCTGGGTTTGGTGCAGTGTATGGTTTCAGTGCAGTGTCTGGTTTTGTTGCAGTGTCCAGTTTCGGTTCAGAGTCTGGTTGTGGTGCAGTGTCAGGTTTTGGTGCAGTGTCTGTTTTTTTGTGCAGTGTTGCGTTTTGGTGCAGTGTTGGGTATTGGTGCAGTGTCTGGTTTTGGTGCAGTGTCTCTTTTTCTGCAGTGTTTGCTTTTGGTGATGTGTCCCACTTTGTTCAGTGTCAGGGTTCAATGCAATGTTTCATTTTGGTGCAGTGTCAAATATTGGTGTGGTGTCGGGCTTTGGTGCACTGTCAGGTTTGAGTGCAATATCTGGTTTTGGTGCAGTGTCTAATTTTGGTGCTGAGTCTGGTTTCAGTACAGTGTCAGGTTTTGGTGCAGTGTCGGGTTTCAATGCAGTATCTGGCCTAGGCGAGGTGTCTAGTTTTGGTTCAGTGTTTGGTTGCGGTGCAGTGTATGGATTCACTGCAGTGTTGGGTTTTGGTACAGCAATGGACTTCAGCGTGGTGACTGTTTCCGGTGCAGTGTATGGTTTCAGTGCAGTGCCTGGTATCGGTGCAGGGCCTGGTTTCTGTTCAGTGTCGGGTTTTGGTGCAGTGTCAGGTTTCAGTGCAGTATCTGGCTTTGGTACAATGTCTTATTATTGTGCCACATGTGGTTTCAATGCAGTTGCAGTGTCTGGTTTTGCTGCAGTTTCTGCTTTCAATGCAGAGTCTAGTTTTGGTGCATTGTCGGGTTTGGTGCTGTATTGGTCGAGTGTCTGATTTTGGTGCAGTGTCGGGTTTTGTGCATTCTCGGCTTTGGTGCAGTGTCCAATTTTGGTGCAATGTCTGGTTTCTATGCAGCATGTAGTTTCGGTGCAGCATCTGGGTTTGGTGCAGTGCATTGTTTCGGTGCCGTGTCTGGTTTCTGTGCAGTGTCTGGTTTCGGTGCAGTGTCTAGTTTTGGTGCAGTATTGCGTTTTGGTGCAGTGTTGGGTTTTGGTGCAGTGTCTGGTTTTGGTGCAGTGTCTGATTTTGCTGCAGTGTTTGATTTTGGTGATGTGTCCCGTTTAGTTCAGTGTCGGGATCAATGCACTTTTTCATGTTGGTGAAATGTCCAATTTTGGTGCAGTGTCGGGTTTTGGTGCACTGTCAGGTTTGAGTGCAATGTCTGCTTTTGGTGCACTGCCTGGTTTCGTTCAGTGCCTGTTTTTGGTGCATGTCCGTTGTAGTATCTGGTCTTGGTGCAGTGTTGGGTTTGGGTGCATTGTCTGCTTTCATTGCAGTGTCTAGCTTCGGTGCAGTGTCGGGTTTGTTGCAGTATCAGTTCGGTGTCTGGTTTGGTTTTGGTGCAGAGTCGGGTTTGGTTGCAGTGTCTGATTTTGGTGCAGTGTCGGGTTTTGGTGCATTCTCGGCTTCGGTGCAGTGTCCAATTTTGGTGCAGTGTCTGGTTTCTATGCAGCATGAAGTTTCGGTGCAGCATCTGGGTTTGCTGCAGTGTATTGTTTCGGTGCAGTGTCTGGTTTCGGTGCAGTGTCTGATTTTGGTGCACTGCCTGGTTTCGGTTCAGTGTCTGGTTTTGGTGCAGATCTGTTATAGTATCTGGTTTTGGTGCAGTGTTGGGTTTGGGTGCATTGTCTGCTTTCATTGCAGTGTCTAGTTTCGGTGCAGTGTCGGGTTTGTTGCAGTGTCAGTTCGGTGTCTAGTTTGCCTTTGGTGCAGAGTCGGGTTTGGTTGCAGTGTCTGATTTTGGTGCAGTGTCGGGTTTTGGTGCTGTGTCTGGATTTGGTGCAGTCCCGTTGCAGTATCTGGTTTTGGTGCAGTGATAGGTTTGGGTGAAGTGTCTGCTTTCAGTGCTGTGTCTAGTTTCAGTGCAGTGTCGGGTTTGGTGCAGTGTCGGTGCAGTGTCTGGTTTTGGTGCAGTATCGGGTTTGGATTCAGTGTTGTGTTTTGGTGCAGCATTGGGTTTTGGTGCAGTGTCTGACTTTTTTGCAGTGTCTGGATTTGGTTCAGTGTCAACCTTTGGTGCAGTGTCTGGTTTTGGTGCAGTGTCAGCTTTTGGTGAGGTGTCGGGTTTGGGTGCAGAGTCTGAATTTGGTACAGTGTCAGGTTTGAGTGCAGTGTCCTGTTTTGGTAAAGTGTCTGGTTTCGGTTCAGTGTCTGGTTATGGTGCAGGGTTTGGATTTGGTGCTGTGTCTGGATTTGGTGCAGTCCCGTTGCAGTATCTGGTTTTGGGTGCAGTGTCTGCTTTTAGTGCAGTGTCTAGTTTCAGAGAAGTGTCGGGTTCGCTGCAGTGTCGGTGCAGTGTCTGGTTTTGGTGCAGTGTCGGGTTTGGTTTCAGTGTTGGGTTTTGGTGCAGCATTGGGTTTTTGTGCAGTGTCTGATTTTTTTGCAGTGTCTGGTTTTGGTTCAGTGTCAACTTTTGGTGCAGTGTCTGGTTTTGGTGCAGTGTCAGCTTTTGGTGAGGTGTCGGGTTTGGGTGCAGAGTCTGAATTTGTTACAGTGTCGGGTTTGGGTGCACTGTCAGGTTTGAGTGCAATGTCTGATTTTGGTGCAGGGTCTAATTTTGGTGCTGAGTTTGGTTTCAGTGCAGTGTCTGGTTTTGGTTCTGTGTCGGGTTTTGGTGCAGTGTCTGGTTTTGGTGCAGTGCCTGTTTTCGGATCAGTCTGGTTTTGGTGCAGTTCCATTGCAGTATCTGGTTTTGGTGCAGTGTTGGGTTTCAGTGCAGTGTCTGATTTCTATGCAGAATGTATTTTCGGTGCAGCATCTGGTTTTGTTGCAGTGTCTGGTTTCAGTGCAGTGTCTGGTTTTGGTTCAGTGTCAGGTTTTGCAGCAGTGTCTGGTTTCAGTGCAGTGTCTGGTTTCGGTCCAGTGTCTGATTTTGGTGCTGTGTCTGATTTTGTTTCAGTGTCTGGTTTTGGTGCAGTTTGGTTGTATTATCTGGTTTTGGTGCAGTCTCAGGTTTCGGTGAAGTGTTGGCTTTTGGAGCAGTGTCTTGATTTGGAGCAGTGTCTGATTTCTATGCTGCATGTGATTTTGGTGAAGCATCTGGTTTTGGTGCAGTGTCTTGTTTCGGTGCAGTGTTGGGACTTGGAGCAGTGTCTGGGTTTGGTCCAGTTTCGGTACAGAGTCTGGTTGTGGTGCAGTGTCAGGTTTTGGTAGAGTGCCTGGTTTTTGTGCAGTGTTGCGTTTTGGTGAAGTGTTGGTTATTGGTGCAGTGTCTGGTTTTGGTGCAGTGTCTGTATTTCTGCAGTGTTTGCTTTTGGTGATGTGTCCCGCTTTGTTCAGTGTCGGGGTTCAATGCAATGTTTCATTTTGGTGCAGTGTCAGATATTGGTGTGCTGTCGGGTTTTGGTGCACTGTCAGGTTTGAGTGCAATGTCTGATTTTTGTGCAGGGTCTAATTTTGGCGCTGAGTTTAGTTTCAGTGCAGTGTCTGGTTTTGGTTCAGTGTCGGGTTTTGGTGCAGCGTCTGGTTTTTGTGCAGTGCCAGGTTTCGGATCAGACTGGTTTTGGTGCAGATCCATTGCAGTATCTGGCTTTGGTGCAGTGTCGGGTTTGGTGCAGTGTCTGGTTTTGTTGCAGTGCCTGGTATCGGATCAGTCTGGTTTTGTTGCAGTGTCTGGTTTCAGTGCAGTGTTTGGTTTTGGTTCAGTGTCGGGTTTTGCAGCAGTGTCTGGTTTTGGTGCAGTGTCTGGTTTCGGTCCAGTGTATTATTTTGGTTCAGTGTCTGGTTTTGGTTCAGTGTCTGGTTTTGGTGCAGTTCGGTTGTAGTATCTGGTTTTGGTGCAGTCTCAGGTTTCGTGCAGTGTTGGGTTTTGGAGCAGTGTCTTGATTTGGAGCAGTGTCTGATTTCTATGCAGCATCTGGTTTTGGTGCAGTGTCTGGGTTCGGTGCAGTGTTGGGTTTTGGAGCAGTGTCTGGGTTTGGTGCAGTTTCTGCTTTCATTGCAGTGTCTAGTTTCGGTGCAGTGTCGGGTTTGGTGCTGTATTGATGCAGTGTCTGATTTTGGTGCAATATCGGGTTTGGGTGCATTCGCAGCTTTCGGTGAAGTGTCCAATTTTGGTGCAGTGTCTAGTTTCAATGCACCATGTAGTTTGGTGCAGCATCTGGGTTTGGTGCAGTGTATGGTTTCAGTGCAGTGTCTGGTTTTGTTGCAGTGTCCAGTTTCGGTTCAGAGTCTGGTTGTGGTGCAGTGTCAGGTTTTTGTGCAGTGTCTGTTTTTTGTGCAGTGTTGCGTTTTGGTGCAGTGTTGGGTATTGGTGCAGTGTCTGGTTTTGGTGCAGTGTCTGGTTTCGGCGCAGTGTTGGGTTTTGGAGCAGTGTCTGGGTTTGGTGCAGTTTCTGCTTTCATTGCAGTGTCTAGTTTCGGTGCAGTGTCGGGTTTGGTGCTGTATTGATGCAGTGTCTGATTTTGGTGCAGTATCGGGTTTGGGTGCATTCTCAGCTTTCCGTGCAGTGTCCAATTTTGGTGCAGTGTCTAGTTTCAATGCAGCATGTAGTTTGGTGCAGCATCTGGGTTTGGTGCAGTGTATGGTTTCAGTGCAGTGTCTGGTTTTGGTTCTGTGTCGGGTTTTGGTGCAGTGTCTGGTTTTGGTGCAGTGCCTGTTTTCGGATCAGTCTGGTTTTGGTGCAGTTCCATTGCAGTATCTGGTTTTGGTGCAGTGTTGGGTTTCAGTGCAGTGTCTGATTTCTATGCAGAATGTATTTTCGGTGCAGCATCTGGTTTTGCAGCAGTGTCTGGTTTCAGTGCAGTGTCTGGTTTCGGTCCAGTGTCTGATTTTGGTGCTGTGTCTGATTTTGTTTCAGTGTCTGGTTTTGGTGCAGTTTGGTTGTATTATCTGGTTTTGGTGCAGTCTCAGGTTTCGGTGCAGTGTTGGGTTTTGGAGCAGTGTCTTGATTTGGAGCAGTGTCTGATTTCTATGCTGCATGTGATTTTGGTGCAGCATCTGGTTTTGGTGCAGTGTCTTGTTTCGGTGCAGTGTTGGGACTTGGAGCAGTGTCTGGGTTTGGTCCAGTTTCGGTACAGAGTCTGGTTGTGGTGCAGTGTCAGGTTTTGGTAGAGTGCCTGGTTTTTGTGCAGTGTTGCGTTTTGGTGCAGTGTTGGTTATTGGTGCAATGTCTGGTTTTGGTGCAGTGTCTGTATTTCTGCAGTGTTTGCTTTTGGTGATGTGTCCCGCTTTGTTCAGTGTCGGGGTTCAATGCAATGTTTCATTTTGGTGCAGTGTCAGATATTGGTGTGCTGTCGGGTTTTGGTGCACTGTCAGGTTTGAGTGCAATGTCTGATTTTTGTGCAGGGTCTAATTTTGGCGCTGAGTTTAGTTTCAGTGCAGTGTCTGGTTTTGGTTCAGTGTCGGGTTTTGGTGCAGCGTCTGGTTTTTGTGCAGTGCCAGGTTTCGGATCAGACTGGTTTTGGTGCAGATCCATTGCAGTAACTGGCTTTGGTGCAGTGTCGGGTTTGGTGCAGTGTCTGGTTTTGGTGCAGTGCCTGGCATCGGATCAGTCTGGTTTTGTTGCAGTTTCTGGTTTCAGTGCAGTGTCTGGTTTTGGTTCAGTGTCGGGTTTTGCAGCAGTGTCTGGTTTTGGTGCATTGTCTGGTTTCGGACCAGTGTATTATTTTGGTTCAGTGTCTGGTTTTGGTTCAGTGTCTGGTTTTGGTGCAGTTCGGTTGTAGTATCTGGTTTTGGTGCAGTCTCAGGTTTCGGTGCCGTGTTGGGTTTTGGAGCAGTGTCTTGATTTGGATCAGTGTCTGATTTCTATGCAGCATGTGGTTTTGGTGCAGCATCTGGTTTTGGTGCAGTGTCTGGTTTCGGTGCAGTGTTGGGTTTTGGAGCAGTGTCTGGGTTTGGTGCAGTTTCTGCTTTCATTGCAGTGTCTAGTTTCGGTGCAGTGTCGGGTTTGGTGCTGTATTGATGCAGTGTCTGAGTTTGGTGCAATATCGGGTTTGGGTGCATTCGCAGCTTTCGGTGAAGTGTCCAATTTTGGTGCAGTGTCTAGTTTCAATGCACAATGTAGTTTGGTGCAGCATCTGGGTTTGGTGCAGTGTATGGTTTCAGTGCAGTGTCTGGTTTTGTTGCAGTGTCCAGTTTCGGTTCAGAGTCTGGTTGTGGTGCAGTGTCAGGTTTTTGTGCAGTGTCTGTTTTTTGTGCAGTGTTGCGTTTTGGTGCAGTGTTGGGTATTGGTGCAGTGCCTGGTTTTGGTGCAGTGTCTGGTTTCGGCGCAGTGTTGGGTTTTGGAGCAGTGTCTGGGTTTGGTGCAGTTTCTGCTTTCATTGCAGTGTCTAGTTTCGGTGCAGTGTCGGGTTTGGTGCTGTATTGATGCAGTGTCTGATTTTGGTGCAGTATCGGGTTTGGGTGCATTCTCAGCTTTCCGTGCAGTGTCCAATTTTGGTGCAGTGTCTAGTTTCAATGCAGCATGTAGTTTGGTGCAGCATCTGGGTTTGGTGCTTTGTATGGTTTCAGAGAAGTGTCGGGTTCGCTGCAGTGTCGGTGCAGTGTCTGGTTTTGGTGCAGTGTCGGGTTTGGTTTCAGTGTTGGGTTTTGGTGCAGCATTGGGTTTTTGTGCAGTGTCTGATTTTTTTGCAGTGTCTGGTTTTGGTTCAGTGTCAACTTTTGGTGCAGTGTCTGGTTTTGGTGCAGTGTCAGCTTTTGGTGAGGTGTCGGGTTTGGGTGCAGAGTCTGAATTTGTTACAGTGTCGGGTTTGGGTGCACTGTCAGGTTTGAGTGCAATGTCTGATTTTGGTGCAGGGTCTAATTTTGGTGCTGAGTTTGGTTTCAGTGCAGTGTCTGGTTTTGGTTCTGTGTCGGGTTTTGGTGCAGTGTCTGGTTTTGGTGCAGTGCCTGTTTTCGGATCAGTCTGGTTTTGGTGCAGTTCCATTGCAGTATCTGGTTTTGGTGCAGTGTTGGGTTTCAGTGCAGTGTCTGATTTCTATGCAGAATGTATTTTCGGTGCAGCATCTGGTTTTGTTGCAGTGTCTGGTTTCAGTGCAGTGTCTGGTTTTGGTTCAGTGTCAGGTTTTGCAGCAGTGTCTGGTTTCAGTGCAGTGTCTGGTTTCGGTCCAGTGTCTGATTTTGGTGCTGTGTCTGATTTTGTTTCAGTGTCTGGTTTTGGTGCAGTTTGGTTGTATTATCTGGTTTTGGTGCAGTCTCAGGTTTCGGTGAAGTGTTGGCTTTTGGAGCAGTGTCTTGATTTGGAGCAGTGTCTGATTTCTATGCTGCATGTGATTTTGGTGAAGCATCTGGTTTTGGTGCAGTGTCTTGTTTCGGTGCAGTGTTGGGACTTGGAGCAGTGTCTGGGTTTGGTCCAGTTTCGGTACAGAGTCTGGTTGTGGTGCAGTGTCAGGTTTTGGTAGAGTGCCTGGTTTTTGTGCAGTGTTGCGTTTTGGTGAAGTGTTGGTTATTGGTGCAGTGTCTGGTTTTGGTGCAGTGTCTGTATTTCTGCAGTGTTTGCTTTTGGTGATGTGTCCCGCTTTGTTCAGTGTCGGGGTTCAATGCAATGTTTCATTTTGGTGCAGTGTCAGATATTGGTGTGCTGTCGGGTTTTGGTGCACTGTCAGGTTTGAGTGCAATGTCTGATTTTTGTGCAGGGTCTAATTTTGGCGCTGAGTTTAGTTTCAGTGCAGTGTCTGGTTTTGGTTCAGTGTCGGGTTTTGGTGCAGCGTCTGGTTTTTGTGCAGTGCCAGGTTTCGGATCAGACTGGTTTTGGTGCAGATCCATTGCAGTATCTGGCTTTGGTGCAGTGTCGGGTTTGGTGCAGTGTCTGGTTTTGTTGCAGTGCCTGGTATCGGATCAGTCTGGTTTTGTTGCAGTGTCTGGTTTCAGTGCAGTGTTTGGTTTTGGTTCAGTGTCGGGTTTTGCAGCAGTGTCTGGTTTTGGTGCAGTGTCTGGTTTCGGTCCAGTGTATTATTTTGGTTCAGTGTCTGGTTTTGGTTCAGTGTCTGGTTTTGGTGCAGTTCGGTTGTAGTATCTGGTTTTGGTGCAGTCTCAGGTTTCGTGCAGTGTTGGGTTTTGGAGCAGTGTCTTGATTTGGAGCAGTGTCTGATTTCTATGCAGCATCTGGTTTTGGTGCAGTGTCTGGGTTCGGTGCAGTGTTGGGTTTTGGAGCAGTGTCTGGGTTTGGTGCAGTTTCTGCTTTCATTGCAGTGTCTAGTTTCGGTGCAGTGTCGGGTTTGGTGCTGTATTGATGCAGTGTCTGATTTTGGTGCAATATCGGGTTTGGGTGCATTCGCAGCTTTCGGTGAAGTGTCCAATTTTGGTGCAGTGTCTAGTTTCAATGCACCATGTAGTTTGGTGCAGCATCTGGGTTTGGTGCAGTGTATGGTTTCAGTGCAGTGTCTGGTTTTGTTGCAGTGTCCAGTTTCGGTTCAGAGTCTGGTTGTGGTGCAGTGTCAGGTTTTTGTGCAGTGTCTGTTTTTTGTGCAGTGTTGCGTTTTGGTGCAGTGTTGGGTATTGGTGCAGTGTCTGGTTTTGGTGCAGTGTCTGGTTTCGGCGCAGTGTTGGGTTTTGGAGCAGTGTCTGGGTTTGGTGCAGTTTCTGCTTTCATTGCAGTGTCTAGTTTCGGTGCAGTGTCGGGTTTGGTGCTGTATTGATGCAGTGTCTGATTTTGGTGCAGTATCGGGTTTGGGTGCATTCTCAGCTTTCCGTGCAGTGTCCAATTTTGGTGCAGTGTCTAGTTTCAATGCAGCATGTAGTTTGGTGCAGCATCTGGGTTTGGTGCAGTGTATGGTTTCAGTGCAGTGTCTGGTTTTGGTTCTGTGTCGGGTTTTGGTGCAGTGTCTGGTTTTGGTGCAGTGCCTGTTTTCGGATCAGTCTGGTTTTGGTGCAGTTCCATTGCAGTATCTGGTTTTGGTGCAGTGTTGGGTTTCAGTGCAGTGTCTGATTTCTATGCAGAATGTATTTTCGGTGCAGCATCTGGTTTTGCAGCAGTGTCTGGTTTCAGTGCAGTGTCTGGTTTCGGTCCAGTGTCTGATTTTGGTGCTGTGTCTGATTTTGTTTCAGTGTCTGGTTTTGGTGCAGTTTGGTTGTATTATCTGGTTTTGGTGCAGTCTCAGGTTTCGGTGCAGTGTTGGGTTTTGGAGCAGTGTCTTGATTTGGAGCAGTGTCTGATTTCTATGCTGCATGTGATTTTGGTGCAGCATCTGGTTTTGGTGCAGTGTCTTGTTTCGGTGCAGTGTTGGGACTTGGAGCAGTGTCTGGGTTTGGTCCAGTTTCGGTACAGAGTCTGGTTGTGGTGCAGTGTCAGGTTTTGGTAGAGTGCCTGGTTTTTGTGTAGTGTTGCGTTTTGGTGCAGTGTTGGTTATTGGTGCAATGTCTGGTTTTGGTGCAGTGTCTGTATTTCTGCAGTGTTTGCTTTTGGTGATGTGTCCCGCTTTGTTCAGTGTCGGGGTTCAATGCAATGTTTCATTTTGGTGCAGTGTCAGATATTGGTGTGCTGTCGGGTTTTGGTGCACTGTCAGGTTTGAGTGCAATGTCTGATTTTTGTGCAGGGTCTAATTTTGGCGCTGAGTTTAGTTTCAGTGCAGTGTCTGGTTTTGGTTCAGTGTCGGGTTTTGGTGCAGCGTCTGGTTTTTGTGCAGTGCCAGGTTTCGGATCAGACTGGTTTTGGTGCAGATCCATTGCAGTAACTGGCTTTGGTGCAGTGTCGGGTTTGGTGCAGTGTCTGGTTTTGGTGCAGTGCCTGGCATCGGATCAGTCTGGTTTTGTTGCAGTTTCTGGTTTCAGTGCAGTGTCTGGTTTTGGTTCAGTGTCGGGTTTTGCAGCAGTGTCTGGTTTTGGTGCATTGTCTGGTTTCGGTCCAGTGTATTATTTTGGTTCAGTGTCTGGTTTTGGTTCAGTGTCTGGTTTTGGTGCAGTTCGGTTGTAGTATCTGGTTTTGGTGCAGTCTCAGGTTTCGGTGCCGTGTTGGGTTTTGGAGCAGTGTCTTGATTTGGATCAGTGTCTGATTTCTATGCAGCATGTGGTTTTGGTGCAGCATCTGGTTTTGGTGCAGTGTCTGGTTTCGGTGCAGTGTTGGGTTTTGGAGCAGTGTCTGGGTTTGGTGCAGTTTCTGCTTTCATTGCAGTGTCTAGTTTCGGTGCAGTGTCGGGTTTGGTGCTGTATTGATGCAGTGTCTGAGTTTGGTGCAATATCGGGTTTGGGTGCATTCGCAGCTTTCGGTGAAGTGTCCAATTTTGGTGCAGTGTCTAGTTTCAATGCACAATGTAGTTTGGTGCAGCATCTGGGTTTGGTGCAGTGTATGGTTTCAGTGCAGTGTCTGGTTTTGTTGCAGTGTCCAGTTTCGGTTCAGAGTCTGGTTGTGGTGCAGTGTCAGGTTTTTGTGCAGTGTCTGTTTTTTGTGCAGTGTTGCGTTTTGGTGCAGTGTTGGGTATTGGTGCAGTGCCTGGTTTTGGTGCAGTGTCTGGTTTCGGCGCAGTGTTGGGTTTTGGAGCAGTGTCTGGGTTTGGTGCAGTTTCTGCTTTCATTGCAGTGTCTAGTTTCGGTGCAGTGTCGGGTTTGGTGCTGTATTGATGCAGTGTCTGATTTTGGTGCAGTATCGGGTTTGGGTGCATTCTCAGCTTTCCGTGCAGTGTCCAATTTTGGTGCAGTGTCTAGTTTCAATGCAGCATGTAGTTTGGTGCAGCATCTGGGTTTGGTGCTTTGTATGGTTTCAGTGCAGTGACTGGTTTTGTTGCAGTGTCCAGTTTCGGTTCAGAGTCTGGTTGTGGTGCAGTGTCAGGTTTTGGTGCAGTGTCTGGTTTTTGTGCAGTGTTGCGTTTTGGTGCAGTGTCGGGTATTGGTGCAGTGTCTGGTTTTGGTGCAGTGTCTGTTTTTCTGCAGTGTTTGCTTTTGGTGATGTATCCTGCTTTGTTCAGTGTCGGGGTTCAATGCAATGTTTCATTTTGGTGCAGTGTCAGATATTGGTGTGGTGTCGGGTTTTGGTGCACTGCCAGGTTTGAGTGCAATGTCTGATTTTGGTGCAGGATCTAATTTTGGTGCTGAGTTTAGTTTCAGTGCAGTGTCTGGTTTTGGTTCAGTGTCGGGTTTTGGTGCAGCGTCTGGTTTTTGTGCAGTGCCTGGTTTCGGATCAGACTGGATTTGGTGCAGTTCCATTGCAGTATCTGGTTTTGGTGCAGTGTCGGGTGTGGTGCAGTGTCTGGTTTTGGTGCAGTGCCTGGCATCGGATCAGTCTGGTTTTGTTGCAGTGTCTGGTTTCAGTGCAGTATCTGGTTTTGGTTCAGTGTCGGGTTTTGCAGCAGTGTCTGGTTTTGCTGCAGTGTCTGTTTTCGGTCCAGTGTATCATTTTGGCGCAGTGTCTGGTTTTGGTTCAGTGTCTGGTTTTGGTGCTGTTCGGTTGTAGTATCTGGTTTTGGTGCAGTCTCAGGTTTCGGTGCACTGTTGGGTTTTGGAGCAGTGTCTTGATTTGGAGCAGTGTCTGATTTCTATGCAGCATGTGGTTTTGGTGCAGCATCTGGTTTTGGTGCAGTGTCTGGTTTCGGTGCAGTGTTGTGTTTTGGAGCAGTGTCTGGGTTTGGTGCAGTTTCTGCTTTCAGTGCAGTGTCTAGTTTCGGTGCAGTGTCGGGTTTGGTGCTGTATTGATGCAGTGTCTGATTTTGTTGCAGTATCGGTTTTGGGTGCATTCTCAGCTTTCGGTGCAGTGTCCAATTTTGGTGCAGTGTCTAGTTTCAATGCAGCATGTAGTTTGGTGCAGCATCTGGGTTTGGTGCAGTGTATGGTTTCAGTGCAGTGACTGGTTTTGTTGCAGTTTCTGCTTTCAATGCAGAGTCTAGTTTTGGTGTATATTCGGGTTTGGTGCTGTATTGGTCGAGTGACTGATTTTGGTGCAGTGTCGGGTTTCGGTTCATCTCGGCTTTGGTGCAGTGTCGAATTTTGGTGTCGTGTCTGGTTTCTATGCAGCATGTAGTTTCGGTGCAGCATCTGGGTTTGGTGCAGTGTATTGTTTCGGTGCAGTGTCTGGTTTCAGTGCAGTGTCTGGTTTTGGTGCAGTGTCTGATTTTGCTGCAGTGTTTGATTTTGGTGATGTGTCCCGTTTTGTTCAGTGTCGGGATCAATGCACTGTTTCATGTTGGTGAAGTGTCCAAATTTGGTGCAGTGTCGGGTTTTTGTGCACTGTCAGGTTTGAGTGCAATGTCTGATTTTGGTGCACTGCCTGGTTTCGTTCAGTGTCTGTTTTTGGTGCATGTCCGTTTTGGTATCTAGTCTTGGTGCAGTGTTGGGTTTGGGTGCATTGTCTGCTTTCATTGCAGTGTCTAGTTTCGCTGCAGTGTCGGGTTTGTTGCAGTATCAGTTCGGTGTCTGGTTTGGTTTTGGTGCTGAGTCGGGTTTGGTTGCAGTGTCTGATTTTGGTGCAGTGCCAAGTTTCTGTTCAGTGTCTGGATTTGGTGCAGTTCCGTTGTAGTATCTGGTTTTGTTGCAGTGTTGGGTTTGGGTGCAGTGTCTGGTTTCAGTGCAGTGTCGGGTTTGGTGCAGTTTTGGTGAGGTGTCTGGTTTTGGTGCAGCGTCTGTTTTCTTTGCAGCATGTGGTTTCGGTGCAGCATCTGGTTTTAGTGCAGTGTCTGTTTTCGGTGCCATGTTGAGTTTCGGTGCAGTGCTGTGTTTTGGAGCAGTGTCTGTTTTTTTTGCAGTTTCTGCTTTCAGTGCAATTTTTCGTTTTGGTGCAGTGTCGGGTTTGGTGCTGTATTGGTGCAGTGTCTGGTTTTGGTGCAGTGTCTCGTTTCAGTGCAGTGTCTGGTTTCAGTCCAGCGTCTGGTTTTGGTTCAGTGTCAGGTTTTGCAGCAGTGTCTGGTTTCAGTGCAGTGTCTGGTTTCGGTCCAGTGTCTGATTTTGGTGCAGTGTCTGATTTTGGTTCAGTGTCTGGTTTTGGTGCAGTTCGGTTGTAGTATCTGGATTTGGTGCAGTCTCAGGTTTCGGTGCAGTGTTGGGTTTTGGAGCAGTGTCTTGATTTGGAGCAGTGTCTGATTTCTATGCAGCATGTGGTTTTGGTGCAGCATCTGGTTTAGGTGCAGTGTCTGGTTTCGGTGCAGTGTTGGGTTTTGGAGCAGTGTCTGGGTTTGGTGCAGTTTCTGCTTTCATTGCAGTGTCTAGTTTCGGTGCAGTGTCGGGTTTGGTGCTGTATTGATGCAGTGTCTGATTTTGGTGCAATATCGGGTTTGGGTGCATTCTCAGCTTTCGGTGAAGTGTCCAATTTTGGTGCAGTGTCTAGTTTCAATGCACCATGTAGTTTGGTGCAGCATCTGGGTTTGGTGCAGTGTATGGTTTCAGTGCAGTGTCTGGTTTTGTTGCAGTGTCCAGTGTCGGTTCAGAGTCTGGTTGTGGTGCAGTGTCAGGTTTTGGTGCAGTGTCTGGTTTTTGTGCAGTGTTGCGTTTTGGTGCAGTGTTGGGTATTGGTGCAGTGTCTGGTTTTGGTGCAGTGTCTGTTTTTGTGCAGTGTTTGCTTTTGGTGATGTGTCCCACTTTGTCCAGAGTCGGGGTTCAATGCAATGTTTCATTTTGGTGCAGTGTCAGATATTGGTGTGGTGTCGGGTTTTGGTGCAGTGTCTGGTTTTTGTGCAGTGCCTGGTTTCGGATCAGACTGATTTTGGTGCAGTTCCATTGCACCAATGGAAAACCAGTATCTGGTTTCGGTGTAGTGTTGGGTTTGGGAGCAGTGTCTGGGTTTGGTGCAGTTTCGGCTTTCATTGCAGCGTCTAGTTTCGGTGCAGTGTTGGGTTTTGGAGCAGTGTCTGGGTTTGGTGCAGTTTCTGCTTTCATTGCAGTGTCTAGTTTCGGTGCAGTGTCGGGTTTGGTGCTGTATTGATGCAGTGTCTGATTTTGGTGCAATATCGGGTTTGGGTGCATTCTCAGCTTTCGGTGAAGTGTCCAATTTTGGTGCAGTGTCTAGTTTCAATGCACCATGTAGTTTGGTGCAGCATCTGGGTTTGGTGCAGTGTATGGTTTCAGTGCAGTGTCTGGTTTTGTTGCAGTGTCCAGTGTCGGTTCAGAGTCTGGTTGTGGTGCAGTGTCAGGTTTTGGTGCAGTGTCTGTTTTTTGTGCAGTGTTGCGTTTTGGTGCAGTGTTGGGTATTGGTGCAGTGTCTGGTTTTGGTGCAGTGTCTGTTTTTCTGCAGTGTTTGCTTTTGGTGATGTGTCCCGCTTTGTTCAGTGTCGGGGTTCAATGCAATGTTTCATTTTGGTGCAGTGTCAGATATTGGTGTGGTGTCGGGTTTTGGTGCAGTGTCTGGTTTTGTGCAGTGCCTGGTTTCGGATCAGACTGATTTTGGTGCAGTTCCATTGCTTTATCTGGTTTTGGTGCAGTGTCGCGTTTGGTGCAGTGTCTGGTTTTGGTGAAGTGCCGGGTTTCGGATCAGTCTGGTTTTGGTGCAGTTCCATTGCAGTGTCTGTTTTTGGTGCAGTGTTGGGTTTCAGTGCATTGTCTGATTTCTATGCAGAATGTTTTTTCGGTGCAGCATCTGGTTTTGTTGCAGTGCCTGGTTTCAGTGCAGTGTCTGGTTTTGGTTCAGTGTCAGGTTTTGCAGCAGTGTCTGGTTTCAGTGCAGTGTCTGGTTTCGGTCCAGTGTCTGATTTTGGTGCAGTGTCTGGTTTTGGTTCAGTGTCTTGTTTTGGTGCAGTTCGGTTGTAGTATCTGGTTTTGGTGCAGTCTCAGGTTTTGGTGCACTGTTGGGTTTTGGAGCAGTGTCTTGATTTGGAGCAGTGTCTGATTTCTATGCAGCATGTGGTTTTGGTGCAGCATCTGGTTTTGGTGCAGTGTCTGGTTTCGGTGCAGTGTTGGGTTTTGGAGCAGTGTCTGGGTTTGGTGCAGTTTCTGCTTTCATTGCAGTGTCTAGTTTCGGTGCAGTGTCGGGTTTGGTGCTGTATTGATGCAGTGTCTGATTTTGGTGCAATATCGGGTTTGGGTGCATTCTCAGCTTTCGGTGAAGTGTCCAATTTTGGTGCAGTGTCTAGTTTCAATGCACCATGTAGTTTGGTGCAGCATCTGGGTTTGGTGCAGTGTATGGTTTCAGTGCAGTGTCTGGTTTTGTTGCAGTGTCCAGTGTCGGTTCAGAGTCTGGTTGTGGTGCAGTGTCAGGTTTTGGTGCAGTGTCTGGTTTTTGTGCAGTGTTGCGTTTTGGTGCAGTGTTGGGTATTGGTGCAGTGTCTGGTTTTGGTGCAGTGTCTGTTTTTCTGCAGTGTTTGCTTTTGGTGATGTGTCCCACTTTGTCCAGAGTCGGGGTTCAATGCAATGTTTCATTTTGGTGCAGTGTCAGATATTGGTGTGGTGTCGGGTTTTGGTGCAGTGTCTGGTTTTTGTGCAGTGCCTGGTTTCGGATCAGACTGATTTTGGTGCAGTTCCATTGCACCAATGGAAAACCAGTATCTGGTTTCGGTGTAGTGTTGGGTTTGGGAGCAGTGTCTGGGTTTGGTGCAGTTTCTGCTTTCATTGCAGCGTCTAGTTTCGGTGCAGTGTCGGGTTTGGTGCTGTTTTGATGCAGTGTCTGATTTTGGTGCAATATCGGGTTTGGGTGCATTCTCAGCTTTCGGTGAAGTGTCCAATTTTGGTGCAGTGTCTAGTTTCAATGCACCATGTAGTTTGGTGCAGCATCTGGGTTTGGTGCAGTGTATGGTTTCAGTGCAGTGTCTGGTTTTGTTGCCGTGTCCAGTGTCGGTTCAGAGTCTGGTTGTGGTGCAGTGTCAGGTTTTGGTGCAGTGTCTGTTTTTTGTGCAGTGTTGCGTTTTGGTGCAGTGTTGGGTATTGGTGCAGTGTCTGGTTTTGGTGCAGTGTCTGTTTTTCTGCAGTGTTTGCTTTCGGTGATGTGTCCCGCTTTGTTCAGTGTCGGGGTTCAATGCAATGCTTCATTTTGGTGCAGTGTCAGATATTGGTGTGGTGTCGGGTTTTGGTGCAGTGTCTGGTTTTGTGCAGTGCCTGGTTTCGGATCAGACTGATTTTGGTGCAGTTCCATTGCTTTATCTGGTTTTGGTGCAGTGTCGGGTTTGGTGCAGTGTCTGGTTTTGGTGAAGTGCCGGGTTTCGGATCAGTCTGGTTTTGGTGCAGTTCCATTGCAGTGTCTGGTTTTGGTGCAGTGTTGGGTTTCAGTGCATTGTCTGATTTCTATGCAGAATGTTTTTTCGGTGCAGCATCTGGTTTTGTTGCAGTGTCTGGTTTCAGTGCAGTGTCTGGTTTTGGTTCAGTGTCAGGTTTTGCAGCAGTGTCTGGTTTCAGTGCAGTGTCTGGTTTCGGTCCAGTGTCTGATTTTGGTGCAGTGTCTGGTATTGGTTCAGTGTCTTGTTTTGGTGCAGTTCGGTTGTAGTATCTGGTTTTGGTGCAGTCTCAGGTTTTGGTGCACTGTTGGGTTTTGGAACAGTGTCTTGATTTGGAGCAGTGTCTGATTTGTATGCAGCATGTGGTTTTGGTGCAGCATCTGGTTTTGGTGCAGTGTCTGGTTTCGGTGCAGTGTTGGGTTTTGGAGCAGTGTCTGGGTTTGGTGCAGTTTCTGCTTTCATTGCAGTGTCTAGTTTCGGTGCAGTGTCGGGTTTGGTGCTGTATTGATGCAGTGTCTGATTTTGGTGCAATATCGGGTTTGGGTGCATTCTCAGCTTTCGGTGAAGTGTCCAATTTTGGTGCAGTGTCTAGTTTCAATGCACCATGTAGTTTGGTGCAGCATCTGGGTTTGGTGCAGTGTATGGTTTCAGTGCAGTGTCTGGTTTTGTTGCAGTGTCCAGTGTCGGTTCAGAGTCTGGTTGTGGTGCAGTGTCAGGTTTTGGTGCAGTGTCTGGTTTTTGTGCAGTGTTGCGTTTTGGTGCAGTGTTGGGTATTGGTGCAGTGTCTGGTTTTGGTGCAGTGTCTGTTTTTCTGCAGTGTTTGCTTTTGGTGATGTGTCCCACTTTGTCCAGAGTCGGGGTTCAATGCAATGTTTCATTTTGGTGCAGTGTCAGATATTGGTGTGGTGTCGGGTTTTGGTGCAGTGTCTGGTTTTTGTGCAGTGCCTGGTTTCGGATCAGACTGATTTTGGTGCAGTTCCATTGCAGTATCTGGTTTTGGTGCAGTGTCGGGTTTGGTGCAGTGTCTGGTTTTGGTGAAGTGCTTGGTTTCGGATCAGTCTGGTTTTGGTGCAGTTCCATTGCAGTGTATGGTTTTGGTGCAGTTTTGGGTTTCAGTGATGTGTCCCACTTTGTTCAGTGTCGGGGTTCAATGCAATGTTTCATTTTGGTGCAGTGTCAGATATTGGTGTGTTGTCGGGTTTTGGTGCAGTGTCTGGTTTTTGTGCAGTGCCTGGTTTCGGATCAGACTGATTTTGGTGCAGTTCCATTGCAGTATATGGTTTTGGTGCAGTGTCGGGTTTGGTGCAGTATCTGGTTTTGCTGAAGTGCCTGGTTTCGGATCAGTCTGGTTTTGGTGCAGTTCCATTGCAGTGTCTGGTTTTGGTGCTGTTTTGGGTCTCAGTGCATTGTCTGATTTCTATGCAGAATGTTTTTCCGGTGCAGCATCTGGTTTTGGTGCTGTGTCTGGTTTCAGTGCAGCATCTGGTTTTGGTTCAGTGTCAGGTTTTGCAGCAGTGTCTGGTTTCAGTGCAGTGTCTGGTTTCGGTCCAGTGTCTGATTTTGGTGCAGTGTCTGGTTTTGGTTCAGTGTCTGGTTTTGGTGCAGTTCCGTTGTAGTATCTGGTTTTGGTGCAGTCTCAGGTTTCGGTGCAGTGTTAGGTTTTGGAGCAGTGTCTTGATTTGGAGCAGTGTCTGATTTCTATGCAGCATGTGGTTTTGGTGCAGCATCTGGTTTTGGTGCAGTGTCTGGTTTCGGTGCAGTGTTGGGTTTGGGAGCAGTGTCTGGGTTTGGTGCAGTTTCTGCTTTCATTGCAGCGTCTAGTTTCGGTGCAGTGTTGGGTTTTGGATCAGTGTCTGGGTTTGGTGCAGTTTCTGCTTTCATTGCAGTGTCTAGTTTCGGTTCAGTGTCGGGTTTGGTGCTGTATTGATGCAGTGTCTGATTTTGGTGCAATATCGGGTTTGGGTGCATTCTCAGCTTTCGGTGAAGTGTCCAATTTTGGTGCAGTGTCTAGTTTCAATGCAGCATGTAGTTTGGTGCAGCATCTGGGTTTGGTGCAGTGTATGGTTTCAGTGCAGTGTCTGGTTTTGTTGCAGTGTCCAGTGTCGGTTCAGAGTCTGGTTGTGGTGCAGTGTCAGGTTTTGGTGCAGTGTCTGTTTTTTGTGCAGTGTTGCGTTTTGGTGCAGTGTTGGGTATTGGTGCAGTGTCTGGTTTTGGTGCAGTGTCTGTTTTTCTGCAGTGTTTGCTTTTGGTGATGTGTCCCACTTTGTTAAGTGTCGGGTTCAATGCAATGTTTCATTTTGGTGCAGTGTCAGATATTGGTGTGGTGTCGGGTTTTTGTGCAGTGCCTGGTTTCGGATCAGACTGATTTTGGTGCAGTTCCATTGCAGTATCTGGTTTTGGTGCAGTGTCGGGTTTGGTGCAGTGTCTGGTTTTGGTGAAGTGCCTGGTTTCGAATCAGCCTGGTTTTGCTGCAGTTCCAAGGCAGTGTCTGGTTTTGGTGCAGTTTTGGCTTTCAGTGCATTGTCTGATTTCTATGCAGAATGTTTTTTCGGTGCAGCATCTGGTTTTGTTGCAGTGTCTGGTTTCAGTGCAGTGTCTGGTTTTGGTTCAGTGTCAGGTTTTGCTGCAGTGTCTGGTTTCAGTGCAGTGTCTGGTTTCGGACCAGTGTCTGATTTTGGTGCAGTGTCTGGTTTTGGTTCAGTGTCTGGTTTTGGTGCAGTTCGGTTGTAGTATCTGGTTCTGGTACAGTCTCAGGTTTCGGTGCAGTGTTGTGTTTTCGAGCAGTGTCTTGATTTGGAGCAGTGTCTGATTTGTATGCAGCATGTGGTTTTGGTGCAGCATCTGGTTTTGGTGCAGTGTCTGGTTTCGGTGCAGTGTTGGGTTTTGGAGCAGTGTCTGGGTTTGGTGCAGTTTCTGCTTTCATTGCAGTGTCTAGTTTCGGTGCAGTGTCGGGTTTGGTGCTGTATTGATGCAGTGTTTGATTTTGGTGCAATATCGGGTTTGGGTGCATTCTCAGCTTTCGGTGAAGTGTCCAATTTTGGTGCAGTGTCTAGTTTCAATGCACCATGTAGTTTGGTGCAGCATCTGGGTTTGGTGCAGTGTATGGTTTCAGTGCAGTGTCTGGTTTTGTTGCAGTGTCCAGTGTCGGTTCAGAGTCTGGTTGTGGTGCAGTGTCAGGTTTTGGTGCAGTGTCTGTTTTTTGTGCAGTGTTGCGTTTTGGTGCAGTGTTGGGTATTGGTGCAGTGTCTGGTTTTGCTGCAGTGTCTGTTTTTCTGCAGTGTTTGCTTTTGGTGGTGTCCCACTTTGTTCAGTGTCGGGTTCAATGCAATGTTTCATTTTGGTGCAGTGTCAGATATTGGTGTGGTGTCGGGTTTTTGTGCAGTGCCTGGTTTCGGATCAGACTGATTTTGGTGCAGTTCCATTGCAGTATCTGGTTTTGGTGCAGTGTCTGGTTTTTGTGCAGTGCCTGGTTTCGGATCAGACTGATTTTGGTGCAGTTCCATTGCACCAATGGAAAACCAGTATCTGGTTTCGGTGTAGTGTTGGGTTTGGGAGCAGTGTCTGGGTTTGGTGCAGTTTCGGCTTTCATTGCAGCGTCTAGTTTCGGTGCAGTGTTGGGTTTTGGAGCAGTGTCTGGGTTTGGTGCAGTTTCTGCTTTCATTGCAGTGTCTAGTTTCGGTGCAGTGTCGGGTTTGGTGCTGTATTGATGCAGTGTCTGATTTTGGTGCAATATCGGGTTTGGGTGCATTCTCAGCTTTCGGTGAAGTGTCCAATTTTGGTGCAGTGTCTAGTTTCAATGCACCATGTAGTTTGGTGCAGCATCTGGGTTTGGTGCAGTGTATGGTTTCAGTGCAGTGTCTGGTTTTGTTGCAGTGTCCAGTGTCGGTTCAGAGTCTGGTTGTGGTGCAGTGTCAGGTTTTGGTGCAGTGTCTGTTTTTTGTGCAGTGTTGCGTTTTGGTGCAGTGTTGGGTATTGGTGCAGTGTCTGGTTTTGGTGCAGTGTCTGTTTTTCTGCAGTGTTTGCTTTTGGTGATGTGTCCCGCTTTGTTCAGTGTCGGGGTTCAATGCAATGTTT
This sequence comes from Carcharodon carcharias, assembly GCF_017639515.1. Lineage (NCBI taxonomy): Eukaryota > Metazoa > Chordata > Chondrichthyes > Lamniformes > Lamnidae > Carcharodon > Carcharodon carcharias. Next base: position 6,207,966 of record NC_054480.1, on the reverse strand, counting down.
CATTTTGGTGCAGTGTCAGATATTGGTGTGGTGTCGGGTTTTGGTGCAGTGTCTGGTTTTGTGCAGTGCCTGGTTTCGGATCAGACTGATTTTGGTGCAGTTCCATTGCTTTATCTGGTTTTGGTGCAGTGTCGCGTTTGGTGCAGTGTCTGGTTTTGGTGAAGTGCCGGGTTTCGGATCAGTCTGGTTTTGGTGCAGTTCCATTGCAGTGTCTGTTTTTGGTGCAGTGTTGGGTTTCAGTGCATTGTCTGATTTCTATGCAGAATGTTTTTTCGGTGCAGCATCTGGTTTTGTTGCAGTGCCTGGTTTCAGTGCAGTGTCTGGTTTTGGTTCAGTGTCAGGTTTTGCAGCAGTGTCTGGTTTCAGTGCAGTGTCTGGTTTCGGTCCAGTGTCTGATTTTGGTGCAGTGTCTGGTTTTGGTTCAGTGTCTTGTTTTGGTGCAGTTCGGTTGTAGTATCTGGTTTTGGTGCAGTCTCAGGTTTTGGTGCACTGTTGGGTTTTGGAGCAGTGTCTTGATTTGGAGCAGTGTCTGATTTCTATGCAGCATGTGGTTTTGGTGCAGCATCTGGTTTTGGTGCAGTGTCTGGTTTCGGTGCAGTGTTGGGTTTTGGAGCAGTGTCTGGGTTTGGTGCAGTTTCTGCTTTCATTGCAGTGTCTAGTTTCGGTGCAGTGTCGGGTTTGGTGCTGTATTGATGCAGTGTCTGATTTTGGTGCAATATCGGGTTTGGGTGCATTCTCAGCTTTCGGTGAAGTGTCCAATTTTGGTGCAGTGTCTAGTTTCAATGCACCATGTAGTTTGGTGCAGCATCTGGGTTTGGTGCAGTGTATGGTTTCAGTGCAGTGTCTGGTTTTGTTGCAGTGTCCAGTGTCGGTTCAGAGTCTGGTTGTGGTGCAGTGTCAGGTTTTGGTGCAGTGTCTGGTTTTTGTGCAGTGTTGCGTTTTGGTGCAGTGTTGGGTATTGGTGCAGTGTCTGGTTTTGGTGCAGTGTCTGTTTTTCTGCAGTGTTTGCTTTTGGTGATGTGTCCCACTTTGTCCAGAGTCGGGGTTCAATGCAATGTTTCATTTTGGTGCAGTGTCAGATATTGGTGTGGTGTCGGGTTTTGGTGCAGTGTCTGGTTTTTGTGCAGTGCCTGGTTTCGGATCAGACTGATTTTGGTGCAGTTCCATTGCACCAATGGAAAACCAGTATCTGGTTTCGGTGTAGTGTTGGGTTTGGGAGCAGTGTCTGGGTTTGGTGCAGTTTCTGCTTTCATTGCAGCGTCTAGTTTCGGTGCAGTGTCGGGTTTGGTGCTGTTTTGATGCAGTGTCTGATTTTGGTGCAATATCGGGTTTGGGTGCATTCTCAGCTTTCGGTGAAGTGTCCAATTTTGGTGCAGTGTCTAGTTTCAATGCACCATGTAGTTTGGTGCAGCATCTGGGTTTGGTGCAGTGTATGGTTTCAGTGCAGTGTCTGGTTTTGTTGCCGTGTCCAGTGTCGGTTCAGAGTCTGGTTGTGGTGCAGTGTCAGGTTTTGGTGCAGTGTCTGTTTTTTGTGCAGTGTTGCGTTTTGGTGCAGTGTTGGGTATTGGTGCAGTGTCTGGTTTTGGTGCAGTGTCTGTTTTTCTGCAGTGTTTGCTTTCGGTGATGTGTCCCGCTTTGTTCAGTGTCGGGGTTCAATGCAATGCTTCATTTTGGTGCAGTGTCAGATATTGGTGTGGTGTCGGGTTTTGGTGCAGTGTCTGGTTTTGTGCAGTGCCTGGTTTCGGATCAGACTGATTTTGGTGCAGTTCCATTGCTTTATCTGGTTTTGGTGCAGTGTCGGGTTTGGTGCAGTGTCTGGTTTTGGTGAAGTGCCGGGTTTCGGATCAGTCTGGTTTTGGTGCAGTTCCATTGCAGTGTCTGGTTTTGGTGCAGTGTTGGGTTTCAGTGCATTGTCTGATTTCTATGCAGAATGTTTTTTCGGTGCAGCATCTGGTTTTGTTGCAGTGTCTGGTTTCAGTGCAGTGTCTGGTTTTGGTTCAGTGTCAGGTTTTGCAGCAGTGTCTGGTTTCAGTGCAGTGTCTGGTTTCGGTCCAGTGTCTGATTTTGGTGCAGTGTCTGGTATTGGTTCAGTGTCTTGTTTTGGTGCAGTTCGGTTGTAGTATCTGGTTTTGGTGCAGTCTCAGGTTTTGGTGCACTGTTGGGTTTTGGAACAGTGTCTTGATTTGGAGCAGTGTCTGATTTCTATGCAGCATGTGGTTTTGGTGCAGCATCTGGTTTTGGTGCAGTGTCTGGTTTCGGTGCAGTGTTGGGTTTTGGAGCAGTGTCTGGGTTTGGTGCAGTTTCTGCTTTCATTGCAGTGTCTAGTTTCGGTGCAGTGTCGGGTTTGGTGCTGTATTGATGCAGTGTCTGATTTTGGTGCAATATCGGGTTTGGGTGCATTCTCAGCTTTCGGTGAAGTGTCCAATTTTGGTGCAGTGTCTAGTTTCAATGCACCATGTAGTTTGGTGCAGCATCTGGGTTTGGTGCAGTGTATGGTTTCAGTGCAGTGTCTGGTTTTGTTGCAGTGTCCAGTGTCGGTTCAGAGTCTGGTTGTGGTGCAGTGTCAGGTTTTGGTGCAGTGTCTGGTTTTTGTGCAGTGTTGCGTTTTGGTGCAGTGTTGGGTATTGGTGCAGTGTCTGGTTTTGGTGCAGTGTCTGTTTTTCTGCAGTGTTTGCTTTTGGTGATGTGTCCCACTTTGTCCAGAGTCGGGGTTCAATGCAATGTTTCATTTTGGTGCAGTGTCAGATATTGGTGTGGTGTCGGGTTTTGGTGCAGTGTCTGGTTTTTGTGCAGTGCCTGGTTTCGGATCAGACTGATTTTGGTGCAGTTCCATTGCAGTATCTGGTTTTGGTGCAGTGTCGGGTTTGGTGCAGTGTCTGGTTTTGGTGAAGTGCTTGGTTTCGGATCAGTCTGGTTTTGGTGCAGTTCCATTGCAGTGTATGGTTTTGGTGCAGTTTTGGGTTTCAGTGATGTGTCCCACTTTGTTCAGTGTCGGGGTTCAATGCAATGTTTCATTTTGGTGCAGTGTCAGATATTGGTGTGTTGTCGGGTTTTGGTGCAGTGTCTGGTTTTTGTGCAGTGCCTGGTTTCGGATCAGACTGATTTTGGTGCAGTTCCATTGCAGTATATGGTTTTGGTGCAGTGTCGGGTTTGGTGCAGTATCTGGTTTTGCTGAAGTGCCTGGTTTCGGATCAGTCTGGTTTTGGTGCAGTTCCATTGCAGTGTCTGGTTTTGGTGCTGTTTTGGGTCTCAGTGCATTGTCTGATTTCTATGCAGAATGTTTTTCCGGTGCAGCATCTGGTTTTGGTGCTGTGTCTGGTTTCAGTGCAGCATCTGGTTTTGGTTCAGTGTCAGGTTTTGCAGCAGTGTCTGGTTTCAGTGCAGTGTCTGGTTTCGGTCCAGTGTCTGATTTTGGTGCAGTGTCTGGTTTTGGTTCAGTGTCTGGTTTTGGTGCAGTTCCGTTGTAGTATCTGGTTTTGGTGCAGTCTCAGCTTTCGGTGCAGTGTTAGGTTTTGGAGCAGTGTCTTGATTTGGAGCAGTGTCTGATTTCTATGCAGCATGTGGTTTTGGTGCAGCATCTGGTTTTGGTGCAGTGTCTGGTTTCGGTGCAGTGTTGGGTTTGGGAGCAGTGTCTGGGTTTGGTGCAGTTTCTGCTTTCATTGCAGCGTCTAGTTTCGGTGCAGTGTTGGGTTTTGGATCAGTGTCTGGGTTTGGTGCAGTTTCTGCTTTCATTGCAGTGTCTAGTTTCGGTTCAGTGTCGGGTTTGGTGCTGTATTGATGCAGTGTCTGATTTTGGTGCAATATCGGGTTTGGGTGCATTCTCAGCTTTCGGTGAAGTGTCCAATTTTGGTGCAGTGTCTAGTTTCAATGCAGCATGTAGTTTGGTGCAGCATCTGGGTTTGGTGCAGTGTATGGTTTCAGTGCAGTGTCTGGTTTTGTTGCAGTGTCCAGTGTCGGTTCAGAGTCTGGTTGTGGTGCAGTGTCAGGTTTTGGTGCAGTGTCTGTTTTTTGTGCAGTGTTGCGTTTTGGTGCAGTGTTGGGTATTGGTGCAGTGTCTGGTTTTGGTGCAGTGTCTGTTTTTCTGCAGTGTTTGCTTTTGGTGATGTGTCCCACTTTGTTAAGTGTCGGGTTCAATGCAATGTTTCATTTTGGTGCAGTGTCAGATATTGGTGTGGTGTCGGGTTTTTGTGCAGTGCCTGGTTTCGGATCAGACTGATTTTGGTGCAGTTCCATTGCAGTATCTGGTTTTGGTGCAGTGTCGGGTTTGGTGCAGTGTCTGGTTTTGGTGAAGTGCCTGGTTTCGAATCAGCCTGGTTTTGCTGCAGTTCCAAGGCAGTGTCTGGTTTTGGTGCAGTTTTGGCTTTCAGTGCATTGTCTGATTTCTATGCAGAATGTTTTTTCGGTGCAGCATCTGGTTTTGTTGCAGTGTCTGGTTTCAGTGCAGTGTCTGGTTTTGGTTCAGTGTCAGGTTTTGCTGCAGTGTCTGGTTTCAGTGCAGTGTCTGGTTTCGGACCAGTGTCTGATTTTGGTGCAGTGTCTGGTTTTGGTTCAGTGTCTGGTTTTGGTGCAGTTCGGTTGTAGTATCTGGTTCTGGTACAGTCTCAGGTTTCGGTGCAGTGTTGTGTTTTCGAGCAGTGTCTTGATTTGGAGCAGTGTCTGATTTGTATGCAGCATGTGGTTTTGGTGCAGCATCTGGTTTTGGTGCAGTGTCTGGTTTCGGTGCAGTGTTGGGTTTTGGAGCAGTGTCTGGGTTTGGTGCAGTTTCTGCTTTCATTGCAGTGTCTAGTTTCGGTGCAGTGTCGGGTTTGGTGCTGTATTGATGCAGTGTTTGATTTTGGTGCAATATCGGGTTTGGGTGCATTCTCAGCTTTCGGTGAAGTGTCCAATTTTGGTGCAGTGTCTAGTTTCAATGCACCATGTAGTTTGGTGCAGCATCTGGGTTTGGTGCAGTGTATGGTTTCAGTGCAGTGTCTGGTTTTGTTGCAGTGTCCAGTGTCGGTTCAGAGTCTGGTTGTGGTGCAGTGTCAGGTTTTGGTGCAGTGTCTGTTTTTTGTGCAGTGTTGCGTTTTGGTGCAGTGTTGGGTATTGGTGCAGTGTCTGGTTTTGCTGCAGTGTCTGTTTTTCTGCAGTGTTTGCTTTTGGTGGTGTCCCACTTTGTTCAGTGTCGGGTTCAATGCAATGTTTCATTTTGGTGCAGTGTCAGATATTGGTGTGGTGTCGGGTTTTTGTGCAGTGCCTGGTTTCGGATCAGACTGATTTTGGTGCAGTTCCATTGCAGTATCTGGTTTTGGTGCAGTGTCGGGTTTGGTGCAGTGTCTGGTTTTGGTGAAGTGCCTGGTTTCGAATCAGCCTGGTTTTGCTGCAGTTCCATTGCAGTGTCTGGTTTTGGTGCAGTTTTGGCTTTCAGTGCATTGTCTGATTCCTATGCAGAATGTTTTTTCGGTGCAGCATCTGGTTTTGTTGCAGTGTCTGGTTTCAGTGCAGTGTCTGGTTTTGGTTCAGTGTCAGGTTTTGCAGCAGTGTCTGGTTTCAGTGCAGTGTCTGGTTTCGGTCCAGTGTCTGATTTTGGTGCAGTGTCTGGTTTTGGTTCAGTGTCTGGTTTTGGTGCAGTTCGGTTGTAGTATCTGGTTCTGGTACAGTCTCAGGTTTCGGTGCAGTGTTGTGTTTTCGAGCAGTGTCTTGATTTAGAGCAGTGTCTGATTTGTATGCAGCATGTGGTTTTGGTGCAGCATCTGGTTTTGGTGCAGTGTCTGGTTTCGGTGCAGTGTTGGGTTTTGGAGCAGTGTCTGGGTTTGGTGCAGTTTCTGCTTTCATTGCAGTGTCTAGTTTCGGTGCAGTGTCGGGTTTGGTGCTGTATTGATGCAGTGTTTGATTTTGGTGCAATATCGGGTTTGGGTGCATTCTCAGCTTTCGGTGAAGTGTCCAATTTTGGTGCAGTGTCTAGTTTCAATGCAGCATGTAGTTTGGTGCAGTGCATGGTTTCAGTGCAGTGTCTGGTTTTGGTGCAGTTTTGGGTTTCAGTGATGTGTCCCGCTTTGTTCAGTGTCGGGGTTCAATGCAATGTTTCATTTTGGTGCAGTGTCAGATATTGGTGTGGTGTCGGGTTTTGGTGCAGTGTCTGGTTTTTGAGCAGTGCCTGGTTTCGAATCAGACTTATTTTGGAGCAGTTCCATTGCAGTATCTGGTTTTGGTGCAGTCTCGGGTTTGGTGCAGTGTCTGGTTTTGGTGAAGTGCCTGGTTTCGGATCAGTCTGGTTTTGCTGCAGTTCCATTGCAGTGTCTGGTTTTGTTGCTGTTTTGGGTTTCAGTGCATTGTCTGATTTCTATGCAGAATGTTTTTTCGCTGCAGCATCTGGTTTTGTTGCAGTGTCTGGTTTCAGTGCAGTGTCTGGTTTCGATCCAGTGTCTGATATTGGTGCAGTGTCTGGTTTTGGTTCAGTGTCTGGTTTTGGTGCAGTTCGGTTGTAGTATCTGGTTTTGGTGCAGTCTCAGGTTTCGGTGCAGTGTTGGGTTTTGGAGCAGTGTCTTGATTTGGAGCAGTGTCTGATTTCTATGCAGCATGTGGTTTTGGTGCAGCATCTGGTTTTGGTGCAGTGTCTGGTTTCGGTGTAGTGTTGGGTTTGGGAGCAGTGTCTGGGTTTGGTGCAGTTTCTGCTTTCATTGCAGCGTCTAGTTTCGGTGCAGTGTCGGGTTTGGTGCTGTATTGATGCAGTGTCTGATTTTGGTGCAATATCGGGTTTGGGTGCATTCTCAGCTTTCGGTGAAGTGTCCAATTTTGGTGCAGTGTCTAGTTTCAATGCACCATGTAGTTTGGTGCAGCATCTGGGTTTGGTGCAGTGTATGGTTTCAGTGCAGTGTCTGGTTTTTGTGCAGTGTTGCGTTTTGGTGCAGTGTTGGGTATTGGTGCAGTGTCTGGTTTTGGTGCAGTGTCTGCTTTTCTGCAGTGTTTGCTTTTGGTGATGTGTCCCACTTTGCTCAGTGTCGGGGTTCAATGCAATGTTTCATTTTGGTGCATTGTCAGATATTGGGTGTTGTCGGGTTTTGGTGCAGTGTCTGGTTTTTGTGCAGTGCCTGGTTTCGGATCAGACTGATTTTGGGGCAGTTCCATTGCAGTATCTGGTTTTGGTGCAGTGTCGGGTTTGGTGCAGTGTCTGGTTTTGGTGAAGTGCCTGGTTTCGGATCAGTCTGGTTTTGGTGCAGTTCCATTGCAGTGTCTGGTTTTGGTGCAGTTTTGGGTTTCAGTGATGTGTCAGGCTTTGTTCAGTGTCGGGGTTCAATGCAATGTTTCATTTTGGTGCAGTGTCAGATATTGGTGTGGTGTCGGGTTTTGGTGCAGTGTCTGGTTTTTGTGCAGTGCCTGGTTTCGGATCAGACTGATTTTGGTGCAGTTCCATTGCAGTATCTGGTTTTGGTTCAGTGTCTGGTTTTGGTGCAGTTCGGTTGTAGTATCTGGTTCTGGTACAGTCTCAGGTTTCGGTGCAGTGTTGTGTTTTCGAGCAGTGTCTTGATTTGGAGCAGTGTCTGATTTGTATGCAGCATGTGGTTTTGGTGCAGCATCTGGTTTTGGTGCAGTGTCTGATTTCGGTGCCGTGTTGGGTTTTGGAGCAGTGTCTGGGTTTGGTGCAGTTTCTGCTTTCATTGCAGTGTCTAGTTTCGGTGCAGTGTCGGGTTTGGTGCTGTATTGATGCAGTGTTTGATTTTGGTGCAATATCGGGTTTGGGTGCATTCTCAGCTTTCGGTGAAGTGTCCAATTTTGGTGCAGTGTCTAGTTTCAATGCACCATGTAGTTTGGTGCAGCATCTGGGTTTGGTGCAGTGTATGGTTTCAGTGCAGTGTCTGGTTTTGTTGCAGTGTCCAGTGTCGGTTCAGAGTCTGGTTGTGGTGCAGTGTCAGGTTTTGGTGCAGTGTCTGTTTTTTGTGCAGTGTTGCGTTTTGGTGCAGTGTTGGGTATTGGTGCAGTGTCTGGTTTTGGTGCAGTGTCTGTTTTTCTGCAGTGTTTGCTTTTGGTGGTGTCCCACTTTGTTCAGTGTCGGGTTCAATGCAATGTTTCATTTTGGTGCAGTGTCAGATATTGGTGTGGTGTCGGGTTTTTGTGCAGTGCCTGGTTTCGGATCAGACTGATTTTGGTGCAGTTCCATTGCAGTATCTGGTTTTGGTGCAGTGTCGGGTTTGGTGCAGTGTCTGGTTTTGGTGAAGTGCCTGGTTTCGAATCAGCCTGGTTTTGCTGCAGTTCCATTGCAGTGTCTGGTTTTGGTGCAGTTTTGGCTTTCAGTGCATTGTCTGATTTCTATGCAGAATGTTTTTTCGGTGCAGCATCTGGTTTTGTTGCAGTGTCTGGTTTCAGTGCAGTGTCTGGTTTTGGTTCAGTGTCAGGTTTTGCAGCAGTGTCTGGTTTCAGTGCAGTGTCTGGTTTCGGTCCAGTGTCTGATTTTGGTGCAGTGTCTGGTTTTGGTTCAGTGTCTGGTTTTGGTGCAGTTCGTTTGTAGTATCTGGTTCTGGTACAGTCTCAGGTTTCGGTGCAGTGTTGTGTTTTCGAGCAGTGTCTTGATTTGGAGCAGTGTCTGATTTGTATGCAGCATGTGGTTTTGGTGCAGCATCTGGTTTTGGTGCAGTGTCTGGTTTCGGTGCAGTGTTGGGTTTTGGAGCAGTGTCTGGGTTTGGTGCAGTTTCTGCTTTCATTGCAGTGTCTAGTTTCGGTGCAGTGTCGGGTTTGGTGCTGTATTGATGCAGTGTTTGATTTTGGTGCAATATCGGGTTTGGGTGCATTCTCAGCTTTCGGTGAAGTGTTCAATTTTGGTGCAGTGTCTAGTTTCAATGCAGCATGTAGTTTGGTGCAGCATCTGGGTTTGGTGCAGTGTATGGTTTCAGTGCAGTGTCTGGTTTTGTTGCAGTTTTGGGTTTCAGTGATGTGTCCCGCTTTGTTCAGTGTCGGGGTTCAATGCAATGTTTCATTTTGGTGCAGTGTCAGATATTGGTGTGGTGTCGGGTTTTGGTGCAGTGTCTGCTTTTTGAGCAGTGCCTGGTTTCGAATCAGACTGATTTTGGTGCAGTTCCATTGCAGTATCTGGTTTTGGTGCAGTGTCGGGTTTGGTGCAGTGTCTGGTTTTGGTGAAGTGCCTGGTTTCGGATCAGTCTGGTTTTGCTGCAGTTCCATTGCGGTGTCTGGTTTTGTTGCAGTTTTGGGTTTCAGTGCATTGTCTGATTTCTATGCAGAATGTTTTTTCGCTGCAGCATCTGGTTTTGTTGCAGTGTCTGGTTTCAGTGCAGTGTCTGGTTTTGGTTCAGTGTCAGGTTTTGCAGCAGTGTCTGGTTTCAGTGCAGTGTCTGGTTTCGATCCAGTGTCTGATATTGGTGCAGTGTCTGGTTTTGGTTCAGTGTCTGGTTTTGGTGCAGTTCGGTTGTAGTATCTGGTTTTGGTGCAGTCTCAGGTTTCGGTGCAGTGTTGGGTTTTGGAGCAGTGTCTTGATTTGGAGCAGTGTCTGATTTCTATGCAGCATGTGGTTTTGGTGCAGCATTTGGTTTTGGTGCAGTGTCTGGTTTCGGTGTAGTGTTGGGTTTGGGAGCAGTGTCTGGGTTTGGTGAAGTTTCTGCTTTCATTGCAGCGTCTAGTTTCGGTGCAGTGTCGGGTTTGGTGCTGTATTGATGCAGGGTCTGATTTTGGTGCAATATCGGGTTTGGGTGCATTCTCAGCTTTCGGTGAAGTGTCCAATTTTGGTGCAGTGTCTAGTTTCAATGCAGCATGTAGTTTGGTGCAGCATCTGGGTTTGGTGCAGTGTATGGTTTCAGTGCAGTGTCTGGTTTTTGTGCAGTGTTGCGTTTTGGTGCAGTCTTGGGTATTGGTGCAGTGTCTGGTTTTGGTGCAGTGTCTGCTTTTCTGCAGTGTTTGCTTTTGGTGATGTGTCCCACTTTGCTCAGTGTCGGGGTTCAATGCAATGTTTCATTTTGGTGCATTGTCAGATATTGGGTGTTGTCGGGTTTTGGTGCAGTGTCTGGTTTTTGTGCATTGCCTGGTTTCGGATCAGACTGATTTTGGGGCAGTTCCATTGCAGTATCTGGTTTTGGTGCAGTGTCGGGTTTGGTGCAGTGTCTGGTTTTGGTGAAGTGCCTGGTTTCGGATCAGTCTGGTTTTGGTGCAGTTCCATTGCTGTGTCTGGTTTTGGTGCAGTTTTGGGTTTCAGTGATGTGTCCCGCTTTGTTCAGTGTCGGGGTTCAATGCAATGTTTCATTTTGGTGCAGTGTCAGATATTGGTGTGGTGTCGGGTTTTGGTGCAGTGTCTGGTTTTTGTGCAGTGCCTGGTTTCGGATCAGACTGATTTTGGTGCAGTTCCATTGCAGTATCTGGTTTTGGTGCAGTGTCGGGTTTGGTGCAGTGTCTGGTTTTGGTGAATTGCCTGTTTTCAGATCAGTCTGGTTTTGCTGCAGTTCCATTGCAGTGTCTGGTTTTGGTGCAGTTTTGGCTTTCAGGGCATTGTCTGATTTCTATGCAGAATGTTTTTTCGGTGCAGCATCTGGTTTTGTTGCAGTGTCTGGTTTCAGTGCAGTGTCTGGTTTTGGTTCAGTGTCAGGTTTTGCAGCAGTGTCTGGTTTCAGTGCAGTGTCTGGTTTCGATCCAGTGTCTGATTTTGGTGCAGTGTCTGATTTTGGTTCAGTGTCTGGTTTTGGTGCAGTTCGGTTGTAGTATCTGGTTCTGGTGCAGTCTCAGGTTTCGGTGCAGTGTTGGGTTTTGGAGCAGTGTCTTGATTTGGAGCAGTGTCTGATTTCTATGCAGCATGTGGTTTTGGTGCAGCATCTGGTTTTGGTGCAGTGTCTGGTTTCGGTGCAGTGTTGGGTTTTGGAGCAGTGTCTGGGTTTGGTGCAGTTTCTGCTTTCATTGCAGTGTCTAGTTTCGGTGCAGTGTCGGGTTTGGTGCTGTATTGATGCAGTGTCTGATTTTGGTGCAATATCGGGTTTGGGTTCATTCTCAGCTTTCGGTGAAGTGTCCAATTTTGGTGCAGTGTCTAGTTTCAATGCAGCATGTAGTTTGGTGCAGCATCTGGGTTTGGTGCAGTGTATGGTTTCAGTGCAGTGTCTGGTTTTGTTGCAGTTTTGGGTTTCAGTGATGTGTCCCGCTTTGTTCAGTGTCGGGGTTCAATGCAATGTTTCATTTTGGTGCAGTGTCAGATATTGGTGTGGTGTCGGGTTTTGGTGCAGTGTCTGCTTTTTGAGCAGTGCCTGGTTTCGAATCAGACTGATTTTGGTGCAGTTCCATTGCAGTATCTGGTTTTGGTGCAGTGTCGGGTTTGGTGCAGTGTCTGGTTTTGGTGAAGTGCCTGGTTTCGGATCAGTCTGGTTTTGCTGCAGTTCCATTGCGGTGTCTGGTTTTGTTGCAGTTTTGGGTTTCAGTGCATTGTCTGATTTCTATGCAGAATGTTTTTTCGCTGCAGCATCTGGTTTTGTTGCAGTGTCTGGTTTCAGTGCAGTGTCTGGTTTTGGTTCAGTGTCAGGTTTTGCAGCAGTGTCTGGTTTCAGTGCAGTGTCTGGTTTCGATCCAGTGTCTGATATTGGTGCAGTGTCTGGTTTTGGTTCAGTGTCTGGTTTTGGTGCAGTTCGGTTGTAGTATCTGGTTTTGGTGCAGTCTCAGGTTTCGGTGCAGTGTTGGGTTTTGGAGCAGTGTCTTGATTTGGAGCAGTGTCTGATTTCTATGCAGCATGTGGTTTTGGTGCAGCATTTGGTTTTGGTGCAGTGTCTGGTTTCGGTGTAGTGTTGGGTTTGGGAGCAGTGTCTGGGTTTGGTGAAGTTTCTGCTTTCATTGCAGCGTCTAGTTTCGGTGCAGTGTCGGGTTTGGTGCTGTATTGATGCAGGGTCTGATTTTGGTGCAATATCGGGTTTGGGTGCATTCTCAGCTTTCGGTGAAGTGTCCAATTTTGGTGCAGTGTCTAGTTTCAATGCAGCATGTAGTTTGGTGCAGCATCTGGGTTTGGTGCAGTGTATGGTTTCAGTGCAGTGTCTGGTTTTTGTGCAGTGTTGCGTTTTGGTGCAGTCTTGGGTATTGGTGCAGTGTCTGGTTTTGGTGCAGTGTCTGCTTTTCTGCAGTGTTTGCTTTTGGTGATGTGTCCCACTTTGCTCAGTGTCGGGGTTCAATGCAATGTTTCATTTTGGTGCATTGTCAGATATTGGGTGTTGTCGGGTTTTGGTGCAGTGTCTGGTTTTTGTGCATTGCCTGGTTTCGGATCAGACTGATTTTGGGGCAGTTCCATTGCAGTATCTGGTTTTGGTGCAGTGTCGGGTTTGGTGCAGTGTCTGGTTTTGGTGAAGTGCCTGGTTTCGGATCAGTCTGGTTTTGGTGCAGTTCCATTGCTGTGTCTGGTTTTGGTGCAGTTTTGGGTTTCAGTGATGTGTCCCGCTTTGTTCAGTGTCGGGGTTCAATGCAATGTTTCATTTTGGTGCAGTGTCAGATATTGGTGTGGTGTCGGGTTTTGGTGCAGTGTCTGGTTTTTGTGCAGTGCCTGGTTTCGGATCAGACTGATTTTGGTGCAGTTCCATTGCAGTATCTGGTTTTGGTGCAGTGTCGGGTTTGGTGCAGTGTCTGGTTTTGGTGAATTGCCTGTTTTCAGATCAGTCTGGTTTTGCTGCAGTTCCATTGCAGTGTCTGGTTTTGGTGCAGTTTTGGCTTTCAGGGCATTGTCTGATTTCTATGCAGAATGTTTTTTCGGTGCAGCATCTGGTTTTGTTGCAGTGTCTGGTTTCAGTGCAGTGTCTGGTTTTGGTTCAGTGTCAGGTTTTGCAGCAGTGTCTGGTTTCAGTGCAGTGTCTGGTTTCGATCCAGTGTCTGATTTTGGTGCAGTGTCTGATTTTGGTTCAGTGTCTGGTTTTGGTGCAGTTCGGTTGTAGTATCTGGTTCTGGTGCAGTCTCAGGTTTCGGTGCAGTGTTGGGTTTTGGAGCAGTGTCTTGATTTGGAGCAGTGTCTGATTTCTATGCAGCATGTGGTTTTGGTGCAGCATCTGGTTTTGGTGCAGTGTCTGGTTTCGGTGCAGTGTTGGGTTTTGGAGCAGTGTCTGGGTTTGGTGCAGTTTCTGCTTTCATTGCAGTGTCTAGTTTCGGTGCAGTGTCGGGTTTGGTGCTGTATTGATGCAGTGTCTGATTTTGGTGCAATATCGGGTTTGGGTTCATTCTCAGCTTTCGGTGAAGTGTCCAATTTTGGTGCAGTGTCTAGTTTCAATGCAGCATGTAGTTTGGTGCAGCATCTGGGTTTGGTGCAGTGTATGGTTTCAGTGCAGTGTCTGGTTTTTGTGCAGTGTTGCGTTTTGGTGCAGTGTTGGGTATTGGTGCAGTGTCTGGTTTTGGTGCAGTGTCTGTTTTTCTGCAGTGTTTGCTTTTGGTGATGTGTCCCCCTTTGTTCAGTGTCGGGGTTCAATGCAATGTTTCATTTTGGTGCAGTGTCAGATATTGGTGTGTTGTCGTGTTTTGGTGCAGTGTCTGGTTTTTGTGCAGTGCCTGCTTTCGGATCAGACTGATTTTGGTGCTTTTCCATTGCAGTATCTGGTTTTGGTGCAGTGTCGGGTTTGGTGCAGTGCCTGGTTTTGGTGAAGTGCCTGGTTTCGGATCAGTCTGGTTTCGGTGCAGTTCCATTGCAGTGTCTGGTTTTGGTGCAGTTTTGGGTTTCAGTGATGTGTCCTGCTTTGTTCAGTGTCGGGGTTCAATGCAATGTTTCATTTTGGTGCAGTGTCAGATATTTGTTTGGTGTCGGGTTTTGGTGCAGTGTCTGGTTTTTGTGCAGTGCCTGGTTTCGGATCAGACTGATTTTGGTGCAGTTCCATTGCAGTATCTGGTTTTGGTGCAGTGTCGGGTTTGGTGCAGTGTATGGTTTCAGTGCAGTGTCTGGTTTTGGTGCAGTGTCTGGTTTTTGTGCAGTGTTGCGTTTTGGTGCAGTGTTGGGTATTGGTGCAGTGTCTGGTTTTGGTGCAGTGTCTGTTTTTCTGCAGTGTTTGCTTTTGGTGATGTGTCCCGCTTTGTTCAGTGTCGGGGTTCAATGCAATGTTTCATTTTGGTGCAATTTCAGATATTGGTGTGGTGTCGAGTTTTGGTGCAGTGTCTGGTTTTTGTTCAGTGCATGGTTTCGGATCAGACTGATTTTGGTGCAGTTCCTTTGCTTTATCTGGTTTTGGTGCAGTGTCGGGTTTGATGCAGTGTCTGTATTTGGTGAAGTTCCTGGTTTCGGATCAGTCTGGTTTTGGTGCAGTTCCATTGCAGTGTCTGGTTTTGGTGCAGTTTTGGGTTTCAGTGCATTGTCTGATTTCTATGCAGAATGTTTTTTCGGTGCAGCATTTGGTTTTGTTGCAGTGTTTGGTTTCAGTGCAGTGTCTGGATTTGGTTCAGTGTCAGGTTTTGCAGCAGTGTCTGGTTTCAGTGCAGTGTCAGGTTTCGATCCAGTGTCTGATTTTGGTGCAGTGTCTGGTTTTGGTTCAGTGTCTGGTTTTGGTGCAGTTCGGTTGTAGTATCTGGTTTTGGTGCAGTCTCAGGTTTGCGGTGCAGTGTTAGGTTTTGGAGCAGTGTCTTGATTTGGAGCAGTGTCTGATTTGTATGCAGCATGTGGTTTTGGTGCAGCATCTGGTTTTGGTGCAGTGTCTGGTTTTGGTGCAGTGTTGGGTTTTGGAGCAGTGTCTGGGTTTGGTGCAGTTTCTGCTTTCATTGCAGTGTCTAGTTTCGGTGCAGTGTCGGGTTTGGTGCTGTATTGATGCGGTGTCTGATTTTGGTGCAATATCGGGTTTGGGTGCATTTTCAGCTTTCGGTGAAGTGTCCAATTTTGGTGCAGTGTCTAGTTTCAATGCAGCATGTAGTTTGGTGCAGCATCTGGGTTTGGTGCAGTGTATGGTTTCAGTGCAGTGTCTGGTTTTTGTGCAGTGTTGCGTTTTGGTGCAGTGTTGGGTATTGGTGCAGTGTCTGGTTTTGGTGCAGTGTCTGCTTTTCTGCAGTGTTTGCTTTTGGTGATGTGTCCCACTTTGCTCAGTGTCGGGGTTCAATGCAATGTTTCATTTTGGTGCATTGTCAGATATTGGGTGTTGTCGGGTTTTGGTGCAGTGTCTGGTTTTTTTGCAGTGCCTGGTTTCGGATCAGACTGATTTTGGGGCAGTTCCATTGCAGTATCTGGTTTTGGTGCAGTGTCGGGTTTGGTGCAGTGTCTGGTTTTGGTGAAGTGCCTGATTTCGGATCAGTCTGGTTTTGGTGCAGTTCCATTGCAGTGTCTGGTTTTGGTGCAGTTTTGGGTTTCAGTGATGTGTCAGGCTTTGTTCAGTGTCGGGGTTCAATGCAATGTTTCATTTTGGTGCAGTGTCAGATATTGGTGTGGTGTCGGGTTTTGGTGCAGTGTCTGGTTTTTGTGCAGTGCCTGGTTTCGGATCAGACTGATTTTGGTGCAGTTCCATTGCAGTATCTGGTTTTGGTTCAGTGTCTGGTTTTGGTGCAGTTCGGTTGTAGTATCTGGTTCTGGTACAGTCTCAGGTTTCGGTGCAGTGTTGTGTTTTCGAGCAGTGTCTTGATTTGGAGCAGTGTCTGATTTGTATGCAGCATGTGGTTTTGGTGCAGCATCTGGTTTTGGTGCAGTGTCTGATTTCGGTGCAGTGTTGGGTTTTGGAGCAGTGTCTGGGTTTGGTGCAGTTTCTGCTTTCATTGCAGTGTCTAGTTTCGGTGCAGTGTCGGGTTTGGTGCTGTATTGATGCAGTGTTTGATTTTGGTGCAATATCGGGTTTGGGTGCATTCTCAGCTTTCGGTGAAGTGTCCAATTTTGGTGCAGTGTCTAGTTTCAATGCACCATGTAGTTTGGTGCAGCATCTGGGTTTGGTGCAGTGTATGGTTTCAGTGCAGTGTCTGGTTTTGTTGCAGTGTCCAGTGTCGGTTCAGAGTCTGGTTGTGGTGCAGTGTCAGGTTTTGGTGCAGTGTCTGTTTTTTGTGCAGTGTTGCGTTTTGGTGCAGTGCTGGGTATTGGTGCAGTGTCTGGTTTTGGTGCAGTGTCTGTTTTTCTGCAGTGTTTGCTTTTGGTGATGTGTCCCACTTTGTTCAGTGTCGGGTTCAATGCAATGTTTCATTTTGGTGCAGTGTCAGATATTGGTGTGGTGTCGGGTTTTGGTGCAGTGTCTGCTTTTTGAGCAGTGCCTGGTTTCGAATCAGACTGATTTTGGTGCAGTTCCATTGCAGTATCTGGTTTTGGTGCAGTGTCGGGTTTGGTGCAGTGTCTGGTTTTGGTGAAGTGCCTGGTTTCGGATCAGTCTGGTTTTGCTGCAGTTCCATTGCGGTGTCTGGTTTTGTTGCAGTTTTGGGTTTCAGTGCATTGTCTGATTTCTATGCAGAATGTTTTTTCGCTGCAGCATCTGGTTTTGTTGCAGTGTCTGGTTTCAGTGCAGTGTCTGGTTTTGGTTCAGTGTCAGGTTTTGCAGCAGTGTCTGGTTTCAGTGCAGTGTCTGGTTTCGATCCAGTGTCTGATATTGGTGCAGTGTCTGGTTTTGGTTCAGTGTCTGGTTTTGGTGCAGTTCGGTTGTAGTATCTGGTTTTGGTGCAGTCTCAGGTTTCGGTGCAGTGTTGGGTTTTGGAGCAGTGTCTTGATTTGGAGCAGTGTCTGATTTCTATGCAGCATGTGGTTTTGGTGCAGCATTTGGTTTTGGTGCAGTGTCTGGTTTCGGTGTAGTGTTGGGTTTGGGAGCAGTGTCTGGGTTTGGTGAAGTTTCTGCTTTCATTGCAGCGTCTAGTTTCGGTGCAGTGTCGGGTTTGGTGCTGTATTGATGCAGGGTCTGATTTTGGTGCAATATCGGGTTTGGGTGCATTCTCAGCTTTCGGTGAAGTGTCCAATTTTGGTGCAGTGTCTAGTTTCAATGCAGCATGTAGTTTGGTGCAGCATCTGGGTTTGGTGCAGTGTATGGTTTCAGTGCAGTGTCTGGTTATTGTGCAGTGTTGCGTTTTGGTGCAGTGTTGGGTATTGGTGCAGTGTCTGGTTTTGGTGCAGTGTCTGCTTTTCTGCAGTGTTTGCTTTTGGTGATGTGTCCCACTTTGCTCAGTGTCGGGGTTCAATGCAATGTTTCATTTTGGTGCATTGTCAGATATTGGGTGTTGTCGGGTTTTGGTGCAGTGTCTGGTTTTTGTGCATTGCCTGGTTTCGGATCAGACTGATTTTGGGGCAGTTCCATTGCAGTATCTGGTTTTGGTGCAGTGTCGGGTTTGGTGCAGTGTCTGGTTTTGGTGAAGTGCCTGGTTTCGGATCAGTCGGGTTTTGGTGCAGTTCCATTGCAGTGTCTGGTTTTGGTGCAGTTTTGGGTTTCAGTGATGTGTCCCGCTTTGTTCAGTGTCGGGGTTCAATGCAATGTTTCATTTTGGTGCAGTGTCAGATATTGGTGTGGTGTCGGGTTTTGGTGCACTGTCTGGTTTTTGTGCAGTGCCTGGTTTCGGATCAGACTGATTTTGGTGCAGTTCCATTGCAGTATCTGGTTTTGGTGCAGTGTCGGGTTTGCTGCAGTGTCTGGTTTTGGTGAATTGCCTGTTTTCAGATCAGTCTGGTTTTGCTGCAGTTCCATTGCAGTGTCTGGTTTTGGTGCAGTTTTGGCTTTCAGGGCATTGTCTGATTTCTATGCAGAATGTTTTTTCGGTGCAGCATCTGGTTTTGTTGCAGTGTCTGGTTTCAGTGCAGTGTCTGGTTTTGGTTCAGTGTCAGGTTTTGCAGCAGTGTCTGGTTTCAGTGCAGTGTCTGGTTTCGATCCAGTGTCTGATTTTGGTGCAGTGTCTGGTTTTGGTTCAGTGTCTGGTTTTGGTGCAGTTCGGTTGTAGTATCTGGTTCTGGTGCAGTCTCAGGTTTCGGTGCAGTGTTGGGTTTTGGAGCAGTGTCTTGATTTGGAGCAGTGTCTGATTTCTATGCAGCATGTGGTTTTGGTGCAGCATCTGGTTTTGGTGCAGTGTCTGGTTTCGGTGCAGTGTTGGGTTTTGGAGCAGTGTCTGGGTTTGGTGCAGTTTCTGCTTTCATTGCAGTGTCTAGTTTCGGTGCAGTGTCGGGTTTGGTGCTGTATTGATGCAGTGTCTGATTTTGGTGCAATATCGGGTTTGGGTTCATTCTCAGCTTTCGGTGAAGTGTCCAATTTTGGTGCAGTGTCTAGTTTCAATGCAGCATGTAGTTTGGTGCAGCATCTGGGTTTGGTGCAGTGTATGGTTTCAGTGCAGTGTCTGGTTTTTGAGCAGTGTTGCGTTTTGGTGCAGTGTTGGGTATTGGTGCAGTGTCTGGTTTTGGTGCAGTGTCTGTTTTTCTGCAGTGTTTGCTTTTGGTGATGTGTCCCACTTTGTTCAGTGTCGGGGTTCAATGCAATGTTTCATTTTGGTGCAGTGTCAGATATTGGTGTGTTGTCGTGTTTTGGTGCAGTGTCTGGTTTTTGTGCAGTGCCTGGTTTCGGATCAGACTGATTTTGGTGCAGTTCCATTGCAGTATCTGGTTTTGGTGCAGTGTCGGGTTTGGTGCAGTGTATGGTTTCAGTGCAGTGTCTGGTTTTGGTGCAGTGTCTGGTTTTTGTGCAGTGTTGCGTTTTGGTGCAGTGTTGGGTATTGGTGCAGTGTCTGGTTTTGGTGCAGTGTCTGTTTTTCTGCAGTGTTTGCTTTTGGTGATGTGTCCCGCTTTGTTCAGTGTCGGGGTTCAATGCAATGTTTCATTTTGGTGCAGTGTCAGGTATTGGTGTGGTGTCGAGTTTTGGTGCAGTGTCTGGTTTTTGTTCAGTGCATGGTTTCGGATCAGACTGATTTTGGTGCAGTTCCTTTGCTTTATCTGGTTTTGGTGCAGTGTCGGGTTTGATGCAGTGTCTGGTTTTGGTGCAGTTTTGGGTTTCAGTGATGTGTCCTGCTTTGTTCAGTGTCGGGGTTCAATGCAATGTTTCATTTTGGTGCAGTGTCAGATATTGGTGTGGTGTCGGGTTTTGGTGCAGTGTCTGGTTTTTGTGCAGTGCCTGGTTTCGGATCAGACTGATTTTGGTGCAGTTCCATTGCAGTATCTGGTTTTGGTGCAGTGTCGGGTTTGGTGCAGTGTATGGTTTCAGTGCAGTGTCTGGTTTTGGTGCAGTGTCTGGTTTTTGTGCAGTGTTGCGTTTTGGTGCAGTGTTGGGTATTGGTGCAGTGTCTGGTTTTGGTGCAGTGTCTGTTTTTCTGCAGTGTTTGCTTTTGGTGATGTGTCCCGCTTTGTTCAGTGCCGGGGTTCAATGCAATGTTTCATTTTGGTGCAATTTCAGATATTGGTGTGGTGTCGAGTTTTGGTGCAGTGTCTGGTTTTTGTTCAGTGCATGGTTTCGGATCAGACTGATTTTGGTGCAGTTCCTTTGCTTTATCTGGTTTTGGTGCAGTGTCGGGTTTGATGCAGTGTCTGGTTTTGGTGAAGTTCCTGGTTTCGGATCAGTCTGGTTTTGGTGCAGTTCCATTGCAGTGTCTGGTTTTGGTGCAGTTTTGGGTTTCAGTGCATTGTCTGATTTCTATGCAGAATGTTTTTTCGGTGCAGCATTTGGTTTTGTTGCAGTGTTTGGTTTCAGTGCAGTGTCTGGATTTGGTTCAGTGTCAGGTTTTGCAGCAGTGTCTGGTTTCAGTGCAGTGTCAGGTTTCGATCCAGTGTCTGATTTTGGTGCAGTGTCTGGTTTTGGTTCAGTGTCTGGTTTTGGTGCAGTTCGGTTGTAGTATCTGGTTTTGGTGCAGTCTCAGGTTTGCGGTGCAGTGTTAGGTTTTGGAGCAGTGTCTTGATTTGGAGCAGTGTCTGATTTGTATGCAGCATGTGGTTTTGGTGCAGCATCTGGTTTTGGTGCAGTGTCTGGTTTTGGTGCAGTGTTGGGTTTTGGAGCAGTGTCTGGGTTTGGTGCAGTTTCTGCTTTCATTGCAGTGTCTAGTTTCGGTGCAGTGTCGGGTTTGGTGCTGTATTGATGCGGTGTCTGATTTTGGTGCAATATCGGGTTTGGGTGCATTCTCAGCTTTCGGTGAAATGTCCAATTTTGGTGCAGTGTCTAGTTTCAATGCACCATGTAGTTTGGTGCAGCATCTGGGTTTGGTGCAGTGTATGGTTTCAGTGCAATGTCTGGTTTTGTTGCAGTGTCCAGTGTCGGTTCAGAGTCTGGTTGTGGTGCAGTGTCAGGTTTTGGTGCAGTGTCTGTTTTTTGTGCAGTGTTGCGTTTTGGTGCAGTGTTGGGTATTGGTGCAGTGTCTGGTTTTGGTGCAGTTCTGTTTTTCTGCAGTGTTTGCTTTTGGTGATGTGTCCCACTTTGTTCAGTGTCGGGGTTCAATGCAATGTTTCATTTTGGTGCAGTGTCAGATATTGGTGTGGTGTCGGTTTTTGGTGCAGTGTCTGGTTTTTCTGCAGTGCCTGGTTTCGGAACAGACTGATTTTGGTGCAGTTCCATTGCAGTATCTGGTTTTGGTGCAGTGTCGGGTTTGGTGCAGTGTCTGGTTTTGGTGAAGTGCCTGTTTTCGGATCAGTCTGGTTTTGGTGCAGTTCCATTGCAGTGTCTGGTTTTGGTGCAGTTTTGGGTTTCAGTGATGTGTCCCGCTTTGTTCAGTGTCGGGGTTCAATGCAATGTTTCATTTCGGTGCAGTGTCAGATATTGGTGTGTTGTCGGGTTTTAGTGCAGTGTCTGGTTTTTGTGCAGTGCCTGGTTTCGGATCAGACTGATTTTGGTGCAGTTCCATTGCAGTATCTGGTTTTGGTGCAGTGTCGGGTTTGGTGCAGTGTCTGGTTTTGGTGAAGTGCCTGGTTTCGGATCAGTCTGGTTTTGGTGCAGTTCCATTGCAGTGTCTGGTTTTGGTGCAGTTTTGGGTTTCAGTGATGTGTCCCGCTTTGTTCAGTGTCGGGGTTCAAGGCAATGTTTCATTTTGGTGCAGTGTCAGATATTGGTGTGGTGTCGGGTTTTGGTGCAGTGTCTGGTTTTTGTGCAGTGCGTGGTTTCGGATCAGACTGATTTTGGTGCAATTCCATTGCAGTATCTGGTTTTGGTGCAGTGTCGGGTTTGGTGCAGTGTCTGGTTTTGGTGAAGTGCCTGGTTTCGGATCAGTCTGGTTTTGGTGCAGTTCCATTGCAGTGTCTGGTTTGGGTGCAGTTTTGGGTTTCAGTGCATTGTCTGATTTCTATGCAGAATGTTTTTTCGTTGCAGCATCTGGTTTTGTTGCAGTGTCTGGTTTCAGTGCAGTGTCTGGTTTTGGTTCAGTGTCAGGTTTTGCAGCAGTGTCTGGTTTCAGTGCAGTGTCTGGTTTCGGTCCAGTGTCTGATTTTGGTGCAGTGTCTGGTTTTGGTTCAGTGTCTGGTTTTGGTGCAGTTCGGTTGTAGTATCTGGTTTTGGTGCAGTCTCAGGTTTCTGTGCAGTGTTGGGTTTTGGAGCAGTGTCTTGATTTGGAGCAGTGTCTGATTTCTATGCAGCATGTGGTTTTGGTGCAGCATCTGGTTTTGGTGCAGTGTCTGGTTTCGGTGCAGTGTTGGGTTTTGGAGCAGTGTCTGGGTTTGGTGCAGTTTCTGCTTTCATTGCAGTGTCTAGTTTCGGTGCAGTGTCGGGTTTGGTGCTGTATTGATGCAGTGTCTGATTTTGGTGCAATATCGGGTTTGGGTGCATTCTCAGCTTTCGGTGAAGTGTCCAATTTTGGTGCAGTGTCTAGTTTCAATGCAGCATGTAGTTTGGTGCAGCATCTGGATTTGGTGCAGTGTATGGTTTCAGTGCAGTGTCTGGTTTTGGTGCAGTGTCTGGTTTTTGTGCAGTGTTGCGTTTTGGTGCAGTGTTGGGTATTGGTGCAGTGTCTGGTTTTGGTGCAGTGTCTGTTTTTCTGCAGTGTTTGCTTTTGGTGATGTGTCCCGCTTTGTTCAGTGTCGGGGTTCAATGCAATGTTTCATTTTGGTGCAGTGTCAGGTATTGGTGTGGTGTCGAGTTTTGGTGCAGTGTCTGGTTTTTGTGCAGTGCCTGGTTTCGGATCAGACTGATTTTGGTGCAGTTCCATTGCAGTATCTGGTTTTGGTGCAGTGTCGGGTTTGGTGCAGTGTATGGTTTCAGTGCAGTGTCTGGTTTTGGTGCAGTGTCTGGTTTTTGTGCAGTGTTGCGTTTTGGTGCAGTGTTGGGTATTGGTGCAGTGTCTGGTTTTGGTGCAGTGTCTGTTTTTCTGCAGTGTTTGCTTTTGGTGATGTGTCCCGCTTTGTTCAGTGTCGGGGTTCAATGCAATGTTTCATTTTGGTGCAGTGTCAGGTATTGGTGTGGTGTCGAGTTTTGGTGCAGTGTCTGGTTTTTGTTCAGTGCATGGTTTCGGATCAGACTGATTTTGGTGCAGTTCCTTTGCTTTATCTGGTTTTGGTGCAGTGTCGGGTTTGATGCAGTGTCTGGTTTTGGTGCAGTTTTGGGTTTCAGTGATGTGTCCTGCTTTGTTCAGTGTCGGGGTTCAATGCAATGTTTCATTTTGGTGCAGTGTCAGATATTGGTGTGGTGTCGGGTTTTGGTGCAGTGTCTGGTTTTTGTGCAGTGCCTGGTTTCGGATCAGACTGATTTTGGTGCAGTTCCATTGCAGTATCTGGTTTTGGTGCAGTGTCGGGTTTGGTGCAGTGTATGGTTTCAGTGCAGTGTCTGGTTTTGGTGCAGTGTCTGGTTTTTGTGCAGTGTTGCGTTTTGGTGCAGTGTTGGGTATTGGTGCAGTGTCTGGTTTTGGTGCAGTGTCTGTTTTTCTGCAGTGTTTGCTTTTGGTGATGTGTCCCGCTTTGTTCAGTGCCGGGGTTCAATGCAATGTTTCATTTTGGTGCAATTTCAGATATTGGTGTGGTGTCGAGTTTTGGTGCAGTGTCTGGTTTTTGTTCAGTGCATGGTTTCGGATCAGACTGATTTTGGTGCAGTTCCTTTGCTTTATCTGGTTTTGGTGCAGTGTCGGGTTTGATGCAGTGTCTGGTTTTGGTGAAGTTCCTGGTTTCGGATCAGTCTGGTTTTGGTGCAGTTCCATTGCAGTGTCTGGTTTTGGTGCAGTTTTGGGTTTCAGTGCATTGTCTGATTTCTATGCAGAATGTTTTTTCGGTGCAGCATTTGGTTTTGTTGCAGTGTTTGGTTTCAGTGCAGTGTCTGGATTTGGTTCAGTGTCAGGTTTTGCAGCAGTGTCTGGTTTCAGTGCAGTGTCAGGTTTCGATCCAGTGTCTGATTTTGGTGCAGTGTCTGGTTTTGGTTCAGTGTCTGGTTTTGGTGCAGTTCGGTTGTAGTATCTGGTTTTGGTGCAGTCTCAGGTTTGCGGTGCAGTGTTAGGTTTTGGAGCAGTGTCTTGATTTGGAGCAGTGTCTGATTTGTATGCAGCATGTGGTTTTGGTGCAGCATCTGGTTTTGGTGCAGTGTCTGGTTTTGGTGCAGTGTTGGGTTTTGGAGCAGTGTCTGGGTTTGGTGCAGTTTCTGCTTTCATTGCAGTGTCTAGTTTCGGTGCAGTGTCGGGTTTGGTGCTGTATTGATGCGGTGTCTGATTTTGGTGCAATATCGGGTTTGGGTGCATTCTCAGCTTTCGGTGAAGTGTCCAATTTTGGTGCAGTGTCTAGTTTCAATGCACCATGTAGTTTGGTGCAGCATCTGGGTTTGGTGCAGTGTATGGTTTCAGTGCAATGTCTGGTTTTGTTGCAGTGTCCAGTGTCGGTTCAGAGTCTGGTTGTGGTGCAGTGTCAGGTTTTGGTGCAGTGTCTGTTTTTTGTGCAGTGTTGCGTTTTGGTGCAGTGTTGGGTATTGGTGCAGTGTCTGGTTTTGGTGCAGTTCTGTTTTTCTGCAGTGTTTGCTTTTGGTGATGTGTCCCACTTTGTTCAGTGTCGGGGTTCAATGCAATGTTTCATTTTGGTGCAGTGTCAGATATTGGTGTGGTGTCGGTTTTTGGTGCAGTGTCTGGTTTTTCTGCAGTGCCTGGTTTCGGAACAGACTGATTTTGGTGCAGTTCCATTGCAGTATCTGGTTTTGGTGCAGTGTCGGGTTTGGTGCAGTGTCTGGTTTTGGTGAAGTGCCTGTTTTCGGATCAGTCTGGTTTTGGTGCAGTTCCATTGCAGTGTCTGGTTTTGGTGCAGTTTTGGGTTTCAGTGATGTGTCCCGCTTTGTTCAGTGTCGGGGTTCAATGCAATGTTTCATTTCGGTGCAGTGTCAGATATTGGTGTGTTGTCGGGTTTTAGTGCAGTGTCTGGTTTTTGTGCAGTGCCTGGTTTCGGATCAGACTGATTTTGGTGCAGTTCCATTGCAGTATCTGGTTTTGGTGCAGTGTCGGGTTTGGTGCAGTGTCTGGTTTTGGTGAAGTGCCTGGTTTCGGATCAGTCTGGTTTTGGTGCAGTTCCATTGCAGTGTCTGGTTTTGGTGCAGTTTTGGGTTTCAGTGATGTGTCCCGCTTTGTTCAGTGTCGGGGTTCAAGGCAATGTTTCATTTTGGTGCAGTGTCAGATATTGGTGTGGTGTCGGGTTTTGGTGCAGTGTCTGGTTTTTGTGCAGTGCGTGGTTTCGGATCAGACTGATTTTGGTGCAATTCCATTGCAGTATCTGGTTTTGGTGCAGTGTCGGGTTTGGTGCAGTGTCTGGTTTTGGTGAAGTGCCTGGTTTCGGATCAGTCTGGTTTTGGTGCAGTTCCATTGCAGTGTCTGGTTTGGGTGCAGTTTTGGGTTTCAGTGCATTGTCTGATTTCTATGCAGAATGTTTTTTCGTTGCAGCATCTGGTTTTGTTGCAGTGTCTGGTTTCAGTGCAGTGTCTGGTTTTGGTTCAGTGTCAGGTTTTGCAGCAGTGTCTGGTTTCAGTGCAGTGTCTGGTTTCGGTCCAGTGTCTGATTTTGGTGCAGTGTCTGGTTTTGGTTCAGTGTCTGGTTTTGGTGCAGTTCGGTTGTAGTATCTGGTTTTGGTGCAGTCTCAGGTTTCTGTGCAGTGTTGGGTTTTGGAGCAGTGTCTTGATTTGGAGCAGTGTCTGATTTCTATGCAGCATGTGGTTTTGGTGCAGCATCTGGTTTTGGTGCAGTGTCTGGTTTCGGTGCAGTGTTGGGTTTTGGAGCAGTGTCTGGGTTTGGTGCAGTTTCTGCTTTCATTGCAGTGTCTAGTTTCGGTGCAGTGTCGGGTTTGGTGCTGTATTGATGCAGTGTCTGATTTTGGTGCAATATCGGGTTTGGGTGCATTCTCAGCTTTCGGTGAAGTGTCCAATTTTGGTGCAGTGTCTAGTTTCAATGCAGCATGTAGTTTGGTGCAGCATCTGGATTTGGTGCAGTGTATGGTTTCAGTGCAGTGTCTGGTTTTGGTGCAGTGTTTGGTTTTTGTGCAGTGTTGCGTTTTGGTGCAGTGTTGGGTATTGGTGCAGTGTCTGGTTTTGGTGCAGTGTCTGTTTTTCTGCAGTGTTTGCTTTTGGTGATGTGTCCCGCTTTGTTCAGTGTCGGGGTTCAATGCAATGTTTCATTTTGGTGCAGTGTCAGGTATTGGTGTGGTGTCGAGTTTTGGTGCAGTGTCTGGTTTTTGTTCAGTGCATGGTTTCGGATCAGACTGATTTTGGTGCAGTTCCATTGCTTTATCTGGTTTTGGTGCAGTGTCGGGTTTGGTGCAGTGTCTGGTTTTGGTGAAGTGCCTGGTATCAGATCAGTCTGGTTTGGTGCATTTCCATTGCAGTGTCTGGTTTTGGTGCAGTTTTGGGTTTCAGTGCATTGTCTGATTTCTATGCAGAATGTTTTTTCGGTGCAGCATCTGGTTTTGTTGCAGTGTCTGGTTTCAGTGCAGTGTCTGGTTTTGGTTCAGTGTCAGGTTTTGCAGCAGTGTCTGGTTTCAGTGCAGTGTCTGTTTTCGGTCCAGTGTCTGATTTTGGTGCAGTGTCTGATTTTGGTTCTGTGTCTGGTTTTGGTGCAGTTCGGTTGTAGTATCTGGAAATGGTGCAGTCTCAGGTTTCTGTGCAGTGTTGGGTTTTGGAGCAGTGTCTTGATTTGGAGCAGTGTCTGATTTGTATGCAGCATGTGGTTTTGGTGCAGCATCTGGTTTTGGTGCAGTGTCTGATTTCGGTGCAGTGTTGGGTTTTGGAGCAGTGTCTGGTTTTGGTGCAGTTTCCGATTTCATTGCAGTGTCTAGTTTCGGTGCAGTATCGGGTTTGGTGCTGTATTGATGCAGTGTCTGATTTTGGTGCAATATCGGGTTTGGGTGCATTCTCAGCTTTCGGTGAAGTGTCCAATTTTGGTGCATTGTCTAGTTTCAATGCACCATGTAGTTTGGTGCAGCATCTGGGTTTGGTGCAGTGTATGGTTTCAGTGCAGTGTCTGGTTTTGGTGCAGTGTCTGGTTTTTGTGCAGTGTTGCGTTTTGGTGCAGTGTTAGGTATTGGTGCAGTGTCTGGTTTTGGTGCAGTGTCTGTTTTTCTGCAGTGTTTGCTTTTGGTGATGTGTCCCGCTTTGTTCAGTGTCGGGGTTCAATGCAATGTTTCATTTTGGTGCAATTTCAGATATTGGTGTGGTGTCGAGTTTTGGTGCAGTGTCTGGTTTTTGTTCAGTGCATGGTTTCGGATCAGACTGATTTTGGTGTAGTTCTATTGCTTTATCTGGTTTTGGTGCAGTGTCGGGTTTGGTGCAGTGTCTGGTTTTGGTTAAGTTCCTGGTTTCGGATAAGTCTGTTTTTGGTGCAGTTCCATTGCAGTGTCTGGCTTTGGTGCAGTTTTGGGTTTCAGTGCATTGTCTGATTTCTATGCAGAATGTTTTTTCGGTGCAGCATCTGGTTTTGTTGCAGTGCCTGGTTTCAGTGCAGTGTCTGGATTTGGTTCAGTGTCAGGTTTTGCAGCAGTGTCTGGTTTCAGTGCAGTGTCTGGTTTCAATCCAGTGTCTGATATTGGTGCAGTGTCTGGTTTTGGTTCAGTGTCTGGTTTTGGTGCAGTTCGGTTGTAGTATCTGGTTTTGGTGCAGTCTCAGGTTTCGGTGCAGTGTTGGGTTTTGGAGCAGTGTCTTGATTTGGAGCAGTGTCTGATTTCTATGCAGCATGTGGTTTTGGTGCAGCATCTGGTTTAGGTGCAGTGTCTGGTTTCGGTGCAGTGTTGGGTTTTGGAGCAGTGTCTGGGTTTGGTGCAGTTTCTGCTTTCATTGCAGTGTCTAGTTTCGGTGCAGTGTCGGGTTTGGTGCTGTATTGATGCAGTGTCTGATTTTGGTGCAATATCGGGTTTGGGTGCATTCTCAGCTTTCGGTGAAGTGTCCAATTTTGGTGCAGTGTCTAGTTTCAATGCAGCATGTAGTTTGGTGCAGCATCTGGGTTTGTTGCAGTGTATGGTTTCAGTGCAGTGTCTGGTTTTGTTGCAGTGTCCAGTGTCGGTTCAGAGTCTGGTTGTGGTGTAGTGTCAGGTTTTGGTGCAGTGTCTGGTTTTTGTGCAGTGTTGCATTTTGTTGCAGTGTTGGGTATTGGTGCCGTGTCTGGTTTTGGTGCAGTGTCTGTTTTTCTGCAGTGTTTGCTTTTGGTGATGTGTCCCACTTTGTTCAGTGTCGGGTTCAATGCAATGTTTCATTTTGGTGCAGTGTCAGATATTGGTGTGGTGTCGGGTTTTGGTGCAGTGTCTGGTTTTTGTGCAGTGCCTGGTTTCGGAACAGACTGATTTTGGAGCAGTTCCATTGCAGTATCTGGTTTTGGTGCAGTGTCGTGTTTGGTGCAGTGTCTGTTTTTGGTGAAGTGCCTGGTTTAGGATCAGTCTGGTTTTGGTGCAGTTCCATTGCAGTGTCTGGTTTTGGTGCAGTTTTGGGTTTCAGTGATGTGTCCCGCTTTGTTCAGTGTCGGGGTTCAATGCAATGTTTCATTTTGGTGCAGTGTCAGATATTGGTGTGGTGTCGGGTTTTGGTGCAGTGTCTGGTTTTTGTGCAGTGCCTGGTTTCGGATCAGACTGATTTTGGTGCAGTTCCATTGCAGTATCTGGTTTTGGTGCAGTCTCGGGTTTGGTGCAGTGCCTGGTTTTGGTGAAGTGCCTGTTTTCGGATCAGTCTGGTTTTGGTGCAGTTCCATTGCATTGTCTGGTTTTGGTGCAGTTTTGGGTTTCAGTGCATTGTCTGATTTCTATGCAGAATGTTTTTTCGGTGCAGCATCTGGTTTTGTTGCAGTGTCTGGTTTCAGTGCAGTCTGGTTTTGGTTCAGTGTCAGGTTTTGCAGCAGTGTCTGGTTTCAGTGCAGTGTCTGGTTTCGGTCCAGTGTCTGATTTTGGTGCAGTGTCTGGTTTTGGTTCAGTGTCTGGTTTCGGTGCAGTGTTGGGTTTTGGAGCAGTGTCTGGGTTTGGTGCAGCTTCTGCTTTCATTGCAGTGTCTAGTTTCGGTGCAGTGTCGGGTTTGTTGCTTTATTGATGCAGTGTCTGATTTTGGTGCAATATCGGGTTTGGGTGCATTCTCAGCTTTCAGTGAAGTGTCCAATTTTGGTGCAGTGTCTAGTTTCAATGCAGCATGTAGTTTGGTGCAGCATCTGGGTTTGGTGCAGTGTATGGTTTCAGTGCAGTGTCTGGTTTTGGTGCAGTGTCTGGTTTTTGTGCAGTGTTGCGTTTTGGTGCAGTGTTGGGTATTGGTGCAGTGTCTGGTTTTTGTGCAGTGTCTGTTTTTCTGCAGTGTTTGCTTTTGGTGATGTGTCCCGCTTTGTTCAGTGTCGGGGTTCAATGCAATGTTTCATTTTGGTGCAGTGTCAGGTATTGGTGTGGTGTCGAGTTTTGGTGCAGTGTCTGGTTTTTGTTCAGTGCATGGTTTCGGATCAGACTGATTTTGGTGCAGTTCCATTGCTTTATCTGGTTTTGGAGCAGTGTCGGGTTTGGTGCAGTGTCTGGTTTTGGTGTAGTGCCTGGTTTCAGATCAGTCTGGTTTGGTGCAGTTCCATTGCAGTGTCTGGTTTTGGTGCAGTTTTGGGTTTCAGTGCATTGTCTGATTTCTATGCAGAATGTTTTTTCGGTGCAGCATCTGGTTTTGTTGCAGTGTCTGGTTTCAGTGCAGTGTCTGGTTTTGGTTCAGTGTCTGGTTTTGCAGCAGTGTCTGGTTTCAGTGCAGTGTCTGGTTTCGGTCCAGTGTCTGATTTTGGTGCAGTGTCTGGTTTTGGTTCAGTGTCTGGTTTTGGTGCAGTTCGGTTGTAGTATCTGGTTTTGGTGCAGTCTCAGGTTTCTGTGCAGTGTTGGGTTTTGGAGCAGTGTCTTGATTTGGAGCAGTGTCTGATTTCTATGCAGCATGTGGTTTTGGTGCAGCATCTGGTTTTGGTGCAGTGTCTGGTTTCGGTGCAGTGTTGGGTTTTGGAGCAGTGTCTGGGTTTGGTGCAGTTTCTGCTTCCATTGCAGTGTCTAGTTTCGGTGCAGTGTCGGGTTTGGTGCTGTATTGATGCAGTGTCTGATTTTGGTGCAATATCGGGTTTGGGTGCATTCTCAGCTTTCGGTGAAGTGTCCAATTTTGGTGCAGTGTCTAGTTTCAATGCAGCATGTAGTTTGGTGCAGCATCTGGGTTTGGTGCAGTGTATGGTTTCAGTGCAGTGTCTGGTTTTGGTGCAGTGTCTGGTTTTTGTGCAGTGTTGCGTTTTGGTGCAGTGTTGGGTATTGGTGCAGTGTCTGGTTTTGGTGCAGTGTCTGTTTTTCTGCAGTGTTTGCTTTTGGTGATGTGTCCCGCTTTGTTCAGTGTCGGGGTTCAATGCAATGTTTCATTTTGGTGCAGTGTCAGATATTGGTGTGGTGTCGGGTTTTGGTGCAGTGTCTGGTTTTTGTGCAGTGCCTGGTTTCGGATCAGACTGATTTTGGAGCAGTTCCATTGCAGTATCTGGTTTTGGTGCAGTGTCGTGTTTGGTGCAGTGTCTGTTTTTGGTGAAGTGCCTGGATTAGGATCAGTCTGGTTTTGGTGCAGTTCCATTGCAGTGTCTGGTTTTGGTGCAGTTTTGGGTTTCAGTGATGTGTCCCGCTTTGTTCAGTGTCGGGGTTCAATGCAATGTTTCATTTTGGTGCAGTTGCAGATATTGGTGTGGTGTCGGGTTTTGGTGCAGTGTCTGGTTTTTGTGCAGTGCCTGGTTTCGGATCAGACTGATTTTGGAGCAGCTCCATTGCAGTATCTGGTTTTGGTGCAGTGTCGTGTTTGGTGCAGTGTCTGTTTTTGGTGAAGTGCCTGGTTTAGGATCAGTCTGGTTTTGGTGCAGTTCCATTGCAGTGTCTGGTGTTGGTGCAGTTTTGGGTTTCAGTGATGTGTCCCTCTTTGTTCAGTGTCGGGGTTCAATGCAATGTTTCATTTTGGTGCAGTGTCAGATATTGGTGTGGTGTCGGGTTTTGATGCAGTGTCTGGTTTTTGTGCAGTGCCTGGTTTCGGATCAGACTGATTTTGGTGCAGTTCCATTGCAGTATCTGGTTTTGGTGCAGTGTCGGGTTTGGTGCAGTGTCTGTTTTTGGTGAAGTGCCTGGTTTCGGATCAGACTGGTTTTGGTGCAGTTCCATTGCAGTGTCTGGTTTTGGTGCAGTTTTGGGTTTCAGTGATGTGTCCCGCTTTGTTCAGTGTCGGGGTTCAATGCAATGTTTCATTTTGGTGCAGTGTCAGATATTGGTGTGGTGTCGGGTTTTGGTGCAGTGTCTGGTTTTTGTGCAGTGCCTGGTTTCGGATCCGACTGATTTTGGTGCAGTTCCATTGCAGTATCTGGTTTTGGTGCAGTGTCGGTTTTGGTGCAGTGTCTGTTTTGGTGAAGTGCCTGGTTTCGGATCAGACTGGTTTTGGTGCAGTTCCATTGCAGTGTCTGGTTTTGGTGCAGTTTTGGGTTTCAGTGATGTGTCCCGCTTTGTTCAGTGTCGGGGTTCAATGCAATGTTTCATTTTGGTGCAGTGTCAGATATTGGTGTGGTGTCGGTTTTTGGTGCAGTGTCTGGTTTTTGTGCAGTGCCTGGTTTCGGATCAGACTGATTTTGGAGCAGTTCCATTGCAGTATCTGGTTTTGGTGAAGTGTCGTGTTTGGTGCAGTGTCTGTTTTTGGTGAAGTGCCTGGTTTCGGATCAGTCTGGTTTTGGTGCAGTTCCATTGCAGTGTCTGGTTTTGGTGCAGTTTTGGGTTTCAGTGATGTGTCCCGCTTTGTTCAGTGTCGGGGTTCAATGCAATGTTTCATTTTGGTGCAGTGTCAGATATTGGTGTGGTGTCGGGTTTTGGTGCAGTGTCTGTTTTTTGTGCAGTGCCTGGTTTCGGATCAGACTGATTTTGGAGCAGTTCCATTGCAGTATCTGGTTTTGGTGCAGTGTCGTGTTTGGTGCAGTGTCTGGTTTTGGTGCAGTGTCTGGTTTTTGTGCAGTGTTGCGTTTTGGTGCAGTGTTGGGTATTGGTGCAGTGTCTGGTTTTGGTGCAGTGTCTGTTTTTCTGCAGTGTTTGCTTTTGGTGATGTGTCCCGCTTTGTTCAGTGTCGGGGTTCAATGCAATGTTTCATTTTGGTGCAGTGTCAGGTATTGGTGTGGTGTTGGGTTTTGGTGCAGTGTCTGGTTTTTGTGCAGTGCCTGGTTTCGGATCAGACTGATTTTGGAGCAGTTCCATTGCAGTATCTGGTTTTGGTGCAGTGTCGTGTTTGGTGCAGTGTCTGGTTTTGGTGAAGTGCCTGGTTTAGGATCAGTCTGGTTTTGGTGCAGTTCCATTGCAGTGTCTGGTTTTGGTGCAGTTTTGGGTTTCAGTGATGTGTCCCGCTTTGTTCAGTGTCGGGGTTCAATGCAATGTTTCATTTTGGTGCAGTGTCAGATATTGGTGTGGTGTCGGGTTTTGGTGCAGTGTCTGGTTTTTGTGCAGTGCCTGGTTTCGGATCAGACTGATTTTGGTGCAGTTCCATTGCAGTATCTGGTTTTGGTGCAGTGTCGGGTTTGGTGCAGTGTCTGGTTTTGGTGAAGTGCCTGTTTTCGGATCAGTCTGGTTTTGGTGCAGTTCCATTGCAGTGTCTGGTTTTGGTGCAGTTTTGGGTTTCAGTGCATTGTCTGACTTCTATGCAGAATGTTTTTTCGGTGCAGCATCTGGTTTTGTTGCAGTGTCTGGTTTCAGTGCAGTGTCTGGTTTTGGTTCAGTGTCAGGTTTTGCAGCAGTGTCTGGTTTCTGTGCAGTGTCTGGTTTCGGTCCAGTGTCTGATTTTGGTGCAGTGTCTGGTTTTGGTTCAGTGTCTGGTTTCGGTGCAGTGTTGGGTTTTGGAGCAGTGTCTGGGTTTGGTGCAGTTTCTGCTTTCATTGCAGTGTCTAGTTTCGGTGCAGTGTCGGGTTTGGTGCTTTATTGATGCAGTGTCTGATTTTGGTGCAATATCGGGTTTGGGTGCATTCTCAGCTTTCGGTGAAGTGTCCAATTTTGGTGCAGTGTCTAGTTTCAATGCAGCATGTAGTTTGGTGCAGCATCTGGGTTTGGTGCAGTGTATGGTTTCAGTGCAGTGTCTGGTTTTGGTGCAGTGTCTGGTTTTTGTGCAGTGTTGCGTTTTGGTGCAGTGTTGGGTGTTGGTGCAGCATCTGGTTTTGGTGCAGTGTCTGGTTTCGGTGCAGTGTTGGGTTTTGGAGCAGTGTCTGGGTTTGGTGCAGTTTCTGCTTTCATTGCAGTGTCTAGTTTCGGTGCAGTGTCGGGTTTGGTGCTGTATTGATGCAGTGTCTGATTTTGGTGCAATATCGGGTTTGGGTGCATTCTCAGCTTTCGGTGAAGTGTCCAATTTTGGTGCAGTGTCTAGTTTCAATGCAGCATGTAGTTTGGTGCAGCATCTGGGTTTGGTGCAGTGTATGGTTTCAGTGCAGTGTCTGGTTTTTGTGCAGTGTTGCGTTTTGGTGCAGTGTTGGGTATTGGTGCAGTGTCTGGTTTTGGTGCAGTGTCTGTTTTTCTGCAGTGTTTGCTTTTGGTGATGTGTCCCGCTTTGTTCAGTGTCGGGGTTCAATGCAATGTTTCATTTTGGTGCAGTGTCAGGTATTGGTGTGGTGTCGGGTTTTGGTGCAGTGTCTGGTTTTTGTGCAGTGCCTGGTTTCGGATCAGACTGATTTTGGAGCAGTTCCATTGCAGTATCTGGTTTTGGTGCAGTGTCGTGTTTGGTGCAGTGTCTGGTTTTGGTGAAGTGCCTGGTTTAGGATCAGTCTGGTTTTGGTGCAGTTCCATTGCAGTGTCTGGTTTTGGTGCAGTTTTGGGTTTCAGTGATGTGTCCCGCTTTGTTCAGTGTCGGGGTTCAATGCAATGTTTCATTTTGGTGCAGTGTCAGATATTGGTGTTGTGTCGGGTTTTGGTGCAGTGTCTGGTTTTTGTGCAGTGCCGGGTTTCGGATCAGACTGATTTTGGTGCAGTTCCATTGCAGTATCTGGTTTTGGTGCAGTGTCGGGTTTGGTGCAGTGTCTGGTTTTGGTGAAGTGCCTGTTTTCGGATCAGTCTGGTTTTGGTGCAGTTCCATTGCAGTGTCTGGTTTTGGTGCAGTTTTGGGTTTCAGTGCATTGTCTGACTTCTATGCAGAATGTTTTTTCGGTGCAGCATCTGGTTTTGTTGCAGTGTCTGGTTTCAGTGCAGTGTCTGGTTTTGGTTCAGTGTCAGGTTTTGCAGCAGTGTCTGGTTTCTGTGCAGTGTCTGGTTTCGGTCCAGTGTCTGATTTTGGTGCAGTGTCTGGTTTTGGTTCAGTGTCTGGTTTCGGTGCAGTGTTGGGTTTTGGAGCAGTGTCTGGGTTTGGTGCAGTTTCTGCTTTCATTGCAGTGTCTAGTTTCGGTGCAGTGTCGGGTTTGGTGCTTTATTGATGCAGTGTCTGATTTTGGTGCAATATCGGGTTTGGGTGCATTCTCAGCTTTCGGTGAAGTGTCCAATTTTGGTGCAGTGTCTAGTTTCAATGCAGCATGTAGTTTGGTGCAGCATCTGGGTTTGGTGCAGTGTATGGTTTCAGTGCAGTGCCTGGTTTTGGTGCAGTGTCTGGTTTTTGTGCAGTGTTGCGTTTTGGTGCAGTGTTGGGTGTTGGTGCAGTGTCTGGTTTTGGTGCAGTGTCTGTTTTTCTGCAGTGTTTGCTTTTGGTGATGTGTCCCGCTTTGTTCAGTGTCGGGGTTCAATGCAATGTTTCATTTTGGTGCAGTGTCAGGTATTGGTGTGGTGTCGGGTTTTGGTGCAGTGTCTAGTTTTTGTGCAGTGCCTTGTTTCGGATCAGACTGATTTTGGAGCAGTTCCATTGCAGTATCTGGTTTTGGTGCAGTGTCGTGTTTGGTGCAGTGTCTGTTTTTGGTGAAGTGCCTGGTTTAGGATCAGTCTGGTTTTGGTGCAGTTCCATTGCAGTGTCTGGTTTTGGTGCATTTTTGGGTTTCAGTGATGTGTCCCGCTTTGTTCAGTGTCGGGGTTCAATGCAATGTTTCATTTTGGTGCAGTGTCAGATATTGGTGTGGTGTCGGGTTTTGGTGCAGTGTCTGGTTTTTGTGCAGTGCCTGGTTTCGGATCAGACTGATTTTGGTGCAGTTCCATTGCAGTATCTGGTTTTGGTGCAGTGTCGGGTTTGGTGCAGTGTCTGGTTTTGGTGAAGTGCCTGTTTTCGGATCAGTCTGGTTTTGGTGCAGTTCCATTGCAGTGTCTGGTTTTGGTGCAGTTTTGGGTTTCAGTGCATTGTCTGATTTCTATGCAGAATGTTTTTTCGGTGCAGCATCTGGTTTTGTTGCAGTGTCTGGTTTCAGTGCAGTGTCTGGTTTTGGTTCAGTGTCAGGTTTTGCAGCAGTGTCTGGTTTCAGTGCAGTGTCTGGTTTCGGTCCAGTGTCTGATTTTGGTGCAGTGTCTGGTTTTGGTTCAGTGTCTGGTTTCGGTGCAGTGTTGGGTTTTGGAGCAGTGTCTGGGTTTGGTGCAGTTTCTGCTTTCATTGCAGTGTCTAGTTTCGGTGCAGTGTCGGGTTTGTTGCTTTATTGATGCAGT
This sequence comes from Carcharodon carcharias, assembly GCF_017639515.1. Classification (NCBI taxonomy): domain Eukaryota; kingdom Metazoa; phylum Chordata; class Chondrichthyes; order Lamniformes; family Lamnidae; genus Carcharodon; species Carcharodon carcharias. The sequence goes on along the minus strand of NC_054480.1, from coordinate 6,173,210 downwards.
GTCTGATTTTGGTGCAATATCGGGTTTGGGTGCATTCTCAGCTTTCAGTGAAGTGTCCAATTTTGGTGCAGTGTGTAGTTTCAATGCAGCATGTAGTTTGGTGCAGCATCTGGGTTTGGTGCAGTGTATGGTTTCAGTGCAGTGTCTGGTTTTGGTGCAGTGTCTGGTTTTTGTGCAGTGTTGCGTTTTGGTGCAGTGTTGGGTATTGGTGCAGTGTCTGGTTTTTGTGCAGTGTCTGTTTTTCTGCAGTGTTTGCTTTTGGTGATGTGTCCCGCTTTGTTCAGTGTCGGGGTTCAATGCAATGTTTCATTTTGGTGCAGTGTCAGGTATTGGTGTGGTGTCGAGTTTTGGTGCAGTGTCTGGTTTTTGTTCAGTGCATGGTTTCGGATCAGACTGATTTTGGTGCAGTTCCATTGCTTTATCTGGTTTTGGAGCAGTGTCGGGTTTGGTGCAGTGTCTGGTTTTGGTGTAGTGCCTGGTTTCAGATCAGTCTGGTTTGGTGCAGTTCCATTGCAGTGTCTGGTTTTGGTGCAGTTTTGGGTTTCAGTGCATTGTCTGATTTCTATGCAGAATGTTTTTTCGGTGCAGCATCTGGTTTTGTTGCAGTGTCTGGTTTCAGTGCAGTGTCTGGTTTTGTTTCAGTGTCAGGTTTTGCAGCAGTGTCTGGTTTCAGTGCAGTGTCTGGTTTCGGTCCAGTGTCTGATTTTGGTGCAGTGTCTGGTTTTGGTTCAGTGTCTGGTTTTGGTGCAGTTCGGTTGTAGTATCTGGTTTTGGTGCAGTCTCAGGTTTCAGTGCAGTGTCTGGTTTTGGTGCAGTGTCTGGTTTTTGTGCAGTGTTGCGTTTTGGTGCAGTGTTGGGTATTGGTGCAGTGTCTGGTTTTGGTGCAGTGTCTGTTTTTCTGCAGTGTTTGCTTTTGGTGATGTGTCCCGCTTTGTTCAGTGTCGGGGTTCAATGCAATGTTTCATTTTGGTGCAGTGTCAGATATTGGTGTGGTGTCGGGTTTTGGTGCAGTGTCTGGTTTTTGTGCAGTGCCTGGTTTCGGATCAGACTGATTTTGGAGCAGTTCCATTGCAGTATCTGGTTTTGGTGCAGTGTCGTGTTTGGTGCAGTGTCTGTTTTTGGTGAAGTGCCTGGTTTAGGATCAGTCTGGTTTTGGTGCAGTTCCATTGCAGTGTCTGGTTTTGGTGCAGTTTTGGGCTTCAGTGATGTGTCCCGCTTTGTTCAGTGTCGGGGTTCAATGCAATGTTTCATTTTGGTGCAGTGTCAGATATTGGTGTGGTGTCGGGTTTTGGTGCAGTGTCTGGTTTTTGTGCAGTGTCTGGTTTCGGATCAGACTGATTTTGGTGCAGTTCCATTGCAGTATCTGGTTTTGGTGCAGTGTCGGGTTTGGTGCAGTGTCTGTTTTGGTGAAGTGCCTGGTTTAGGATCGGTCTGGTTTTGGTGCAGTTCCATTGCAGTGTCTGGTTTTGGTGCAGTTTTGGGTTTCAGTGATGTGTCCCGCTTTGTTCAGTGTCGGGGTTCAATGCAATGTTTCATTTTGGTGCAGTGTCAGATATTGGTGTGGTGTCGGGTTTTGGTGCAGTGTCTGGTTTTTGTGCAGTGCCTGGTTTCGGATCAGACTGATTTTGGAGCAGTTCCATTGCAGTATCTGGTTTTGGTGCAGTGTCGTGTTTGGTGCAGTGTCTGTTTTTGGTGAAGTGCCTGGTTTAGGATCAGTCTGGTTTTGGTGCAGTTCCATTGCAGTGTCTGGTTTTGGTGCAGTTTTGGGTTTCAGTGATGTGTCCCGCTTTGTTCAGTGTCGGGGTTCAATGCAATGTTTCATTTTGGTGCAGTGTCAGATATTGGTGTGGTGTCGGGTTTTGGTGCAGTGTCTGTTTTTTGTGCAGTGCCTGGTTTCGGATCAGACTGATTTTGGTGCAGTTCCATTGCAGTATCTGGTTTTGGTGCAGTGTCGGGTTCGGTGCAGTGTCTGTTTTGGTGAAGTGCCTGGTTTCGGATCAGTCTGGTTTTGGTGCAGTTCCATTCCAGTGTCTGGCTTTGGTGCAGTTTTGGGTTTCAGTGATGTGTCCCGCTTTGTTCAGTGTCGGGGTTCAATGCAATGTTTCATTTTGGTGCAGTGTCAGATATTGGTGTGGTGTCGGGTTTTGGTGCAGTGTCTGGTCTTGGTGAAGTGCCTGGTTTCGGATCAGTCTGGTTTTGGTGCAGTTCCATTGCAGTGTCTGGTTTGGGTGCAGTTTTGGGTTTCAGTGCATTGTCTGATTTCTATGCAGAATGTTTTTTCGGTGCAGCATCTGGTTTTGTTGCAGTGTCTGGTTTCAGTGCAGTGTCTGGTTTTGGTTCAGTGTCAGGTTTTGCAGCAGTGTCTGGTTTCAGTGCAGTGTCTGGTTTCGGTCCAGTGTCTGATTTTGGTGCAGTGTCTGGTTTTGGTTCAGTGTCTGGTTTTGGTGCAGTTCGGTTGTAGTATCTGGTTTTGGTGCAGTCTCAGGTTTCTGTGCAGTGTTGGGTTTTGGAACAGTGTCTTGATTTGGTGCAGTGTCTGATTTCTATGCAGCATGTGGTTTTGGTGCAGCATCTGGTTTTGGTGCAGTGTCTGGTTTCGGTGCAGTGTTGGGTTTTGGAGCAGTGTCTGGGTTTGGTGCAGTTTCTGCTTTCATTGCAGTGTCTAGTTTCGGTGCAGTGTCGGGTTTGGTGCTGTATTGATGCAGTGTCTGATTTTGGTGCAATATCGGGTTTGGGTGCATTCTCAGCTTTCGGTGAAGTGTCCAATTTTGGTGCAGTGTCTAGTTTCAATGCAGCATGTAGTTTGGTGCAGCATCTGGGTTTGGTGCAGTGTATGGTTTCAGTGCAGTGTCTGGTTTTGGTGCAGTGTCTGGTTTTTGTGCAGTGTTGCGTTTTGGTGCAGTGTTGGGTATTGGTGCAGTGTCTGGTTTTTGTGCAGTGTCTGTTTTTCTGCAGTGTTTGCTTTTGGTGATGTGTCCCGCTTTGTTCAGTGTCGGGGCTCAATGCAATGTTTCATTTTGGTGCAGTGTCAGGTATTGGTGTGGTGTCGAGTTTTGGTGCAGTGTCTGGTTTTTGTTCAGTGCATGGTTTCGGATCAGACTGATTTTGGTGCAGTTCCATTGCTTTATCTGGTTTTGGAGCAGTGTCGGGTTTGGTGCAGTGTCTGGTTTTGGTGTAGTGCCTGGTTTCAGATCAGTCTGGTTTGGTGCAGTTCCATTGCAGTGTCTGGTTTTGGTGCAGTTTTGGGTTTCAGTGCATTGTCTGATTTCTATGCAGAATGTTTTTTCGGTGCAGCATCTGGTTTTGTTGCAGTGTCTGGTTTCAGTGCAGTGTCTGGTTTTGTTTCAGTGTCAGGTTTTGCAGCAGTGTCTGGTTTCAGTGCAGTGTCTGGTTTCGGTCCAGTGTCTGATTTTGGTGCAGTGTCTGGTTTTGGTTCAGTGTCTGGTTTTGGTGCAGTTCGGTTGTAGTATCTGGTTTTGGTGCAGTCTCAGGTTTCGGTGCAGTGTTGGGTTTTGGAGCAGTGTCTTGATTTGGAGCAGTGTCTGATTTCTATGCAGCATGTGGTTTTGGTGCAGCATCTGGTTTTGGTGCAGTGTCTGGTTTCGGTGCAGTGTTGGGTTTTGGAGCAGTGTCTGGGTTTGGTGCAGTTTCTGCTTTCATTGCAGTGTCTAGTTTCGGTGCAGTGTCGGGTTTGGTGCTGTATTGATGCAGTGTCTGATTTTGGTGCAATATCGGGTTTGGGTGCATTCTCAGCTTTCGGTGAAGTGTCCAATTTTGGTGCAGTGTCTAGTTTCAATGCAGCATGTAGTTTGGTGCAGCATCTGGGTTTGGTGCAGTGTATGGTTTCAGTGCAGTGTCTGGTTTTGGTGCAGTGTCTGGTTTTTGTGCAGTGTTGCGTTTTGGTGCAGTGTTGGGTATTGGTGCAGTGTCTGGTTTTGGTGCAGTGTCTGTTTTTCTGCAGTGTTTGCTTTTGGTGATGTGTCCCGCTTTGTTCAGTGTCGGGGTTCAATGCAATGTTTCATTTTGGTGCAGTGTCAGATATTGGTGTGGTGTCGGGTTTTGGTGCAGTGTCTGGTTTTTGTGCAGTGCCTGGTTTCGGATCAGACTGATTTTGGAGCAGTTCCATTGCAGTATCTGGTTTTGGTGCAGTGTCGTGTTTGGTGCAGTGTCTGTTTTTGGTGAAGTGCCTGGATTAGGATCAGTCTGGTTTTGGTGCAGTTCCATTGCAGTGTCTGGTTTTGGTGCAGTTTTGGGTTTCAGTGATGTGTCCCGCTTTGTTCAGTGTCGGGGTTCAATGCAATGTTTCATTTTGGTGCAGTTGCAGATATTGGTGTGGTGTCGGGTTTTGGTGCAGTGTCTGGTTTTTGTGCAGTGCCTGGTTTCGGATCAGACTGATTTTGGAGCAGCTCCATTGCAGTATCTGGTTTTGGTGCAGTGTCGTGTTTGGTGCAGTGTCTGTTTTTGGTGAAGTGCCTGGTTTAGGATCAGTCTGGTTTTGGTGCAGTTCCATTGCAGTGTCTGGTGTTGGTGCAGTTTTGGGTTTCAGTGATGTGTCCCTCTTTGTTCAGTGTCGGGGTTCAATGCAATGTTTCATTTTGGTGCAGTGTCAGATATTGGTGTGGTGTCGGGTTTTGATGCAGTGTCTGGTTTTTGTGCAGTGCCTGGTTTCGGATCAGACTGATTTTGGTGCAGTTCCATTGCAGTATCTGGTTTTGGTGCAGTGTCGGGTTTGGTGCAGTGTCTGGTTTTGGTTCAGTGTCTGGTTTCGGTGCAGTGTTGGGTTTTGGAGCAGTGTCTGGGTTTGGTGCAGTTTCTGCTTTCATTGCAGTGTCTAGTTTCGGTGCAGTGTCGGGTTTGGTGCTTTATTGATGCAGTGTCTGATTTTGGTGCAATATCGGGTTTGGGTGCATTCTCAGCTTTCGGTGAAGTGTCCAATTTTGGTGCAGTGTCTAGTTTCAATGCAGCATGTAGTTTGGTGCAGCATCTGGGTTTGGTGCAGTGTATGGTTTCAGTGCAGTGCCTGGTTTTGGTGCAGTGTCTGGTTTTTGTGCAGTGTTGCGTTTTGGTGCAGTGTTGGGTGTTGGTGCAGTGTCTGGTTTTGGTGCAGTGTCTGTTTTTCTGCAGTGTTTGCTTTTGGTGATGTGTCCCGCTTTGTTCAGTGTCGGGGTTCAATGCAATGTTTCATTTTGGTGCAGTGTCAGGTATTGGTGTGGTGTCGGGTTTTGGTGCAGTGTCTAGTTTTTGTGCAGTGCCTTGTTTCGGATCAGACTGATTTTGGAGCAGTTCCATTGCAGTATCTGGTTTTGGTGCAGTGTCGTGTTTGGTGCAGTGTCTGTTTTTGGTGAAGTGCCTGGTTTAGGATCAGTCTGGTTTTGGTGCAGTTCCATTGCAGTGTCTGGTTTTGGTGCATTTTTGGGTTTCAGTGATGTGTCCCGCTTTGTTCAGTGTCGGGGTTCAATGCAATGTTTCATTTTGGTGCAGTGTCAGATATTGGTGTGGTGTCGGGTTTTGGTGCAGTGTCTGGTTTTTGTGCAGTGCCTGGTTTCGGATCAGACTGATTTTGGTGCAGTTCCATTGCAGTATCTGGTTTTGGTGCAGTGTCGGGTTTGGTGCAGTGTCTGGTTTTGGTGAAGTGCCTGTTTTCGGATCAGTCTGGTTTTGGTGCAGTTCCATTGCAGTGTCTGGTTTTGGTGCAGTTTTGGGTTTCAGTGCATTGTCTGATTTCTATGCAGAATGTTTTTTCGGTGCAGCATCTGGTTTTGTTGCAGTGTCTGGTTTCAGTGCAGTGTCTGGTTTTGGTTCAGTGTCAGGTTTTGCAGCAGTGTCTGGTTTCAGTGCAGTGTCTGGTTTCGGTCCAGTGTCTGATTTTGGTGCAGTGTCTGGTTTTGGTTCAGTGTCTGGTTTCGGTGCAGTGTTGGGTTTTGGAGCAGTGTCTGGGTTTGGTGCAGTTTCTGCTTTCATTGCAGTGTCTAGTTTCGGTGCAGTGTCGGGTTTGTTGCTTTATTGATGCAGTGTCTGATTTTGGTGCAATATCGGGTTTGGGTGCATTCTCAGCTTTCAGTGAAGTGTCCAATTTTGGTGCAGTGTGTAGTTTCAATGCAGCATGTAGTTTGGTGCAGCATCTGGGTTTGGTGCAGTGTATGGTTTCAGTGCAGTGTCTGGTTTTGGTGCAGTGTCTGGTTTTTGTGCAGTGTTGCGTTTTGGTGCAGTGTTGGGTATTGGTGCAGTGTCTGGTTTTTGTGCAGTGTCTGTTTTTCTGCAGTGTTTGCTTTTGGTGATGTGTCCCGCTTTGTTCAGTGTCGGGGTTCAATGCAATGTTTCATTTTGGTGCAGTGTCAGGTATTGGTGTGGTGTCGAGTTTTGGTGCAGTGTCTGGTTTTTGTTCAGTGCATGGTTTCGGATCAGACTGATTTTGGTGCAGTTCCATTGCTTTATCTGGTTTTGGAGCAGTGTCGGGTTTGGTGCAGTGTCTGGTTTTGGTGTAGTGCCTGGTTTCAGATCAGTCTGGTTTGGTGCAGTTCCATTGCAGTGTCTGGTTTTGGTGCAGTTTTGGGTTTCAGTGCATTGTCTGATTTCTATGCAGAATGTTTTTTCGGTGCAGCATCTGGTTTTGTTGCAGTGTCTGGTTTCAGTGCAGTGTCTGGTTTTGTTTCAGTGTCAGGTTTTGCAGCAGTGTCTGGTTTCAGTGCAGTGTCTGGTTTCGGTCCAGTGTCTGATTTTGGTGCAGTGTCTGGTTTTGGTTCAGTGTCTGGTTTTGGTGCAGTTCGGTTGTAGTATCTGGTTTTGGTGCAGTCTCAGGTTTCAGTGCAGTGTCTGGTTTTGGTGCAGTGTCTGGTTTTTGTGCAGTGTTGCGTTTTGGTGCAGTGTTGGGTATTGGTGCAGTGTCTGGTTTTGGTGCAGTGTCTGTTTTTCTGCAGTGTTTGCTTTTGGTGATGTGTCCCGCTTTGTTCAGTGTCGGGGTTCAATGCAATGTTTCATTTTGGTGCAGTGTCAGATATTGGTGTGGTGTCGGGTTTTGGTGCAGTGTCTGGTTTTTGTGCAGTGCCTGGTTTCGGATCAGACTGATTTTGGAGCAGTTCCATTGCAGTATCTGGTTTTGGTGCAGTGTCGTGTTTGGTGCAGTGTCTGTTTTTGGTGAAGTGCCTGGTTTAGGATCAGTCTGGTTTTGGTGCAGTTCCATTGCAGTGTCTGGTTTTGGTGCAGTTTTGGGCTTCAGTGATGTGTCCCGCTTTGTTCAGTGTCGGGGTTCAATGCAATGTTTCATTTTGGTGCAGTGTCAGATATTGGTGTGGTGTCGGGTTTTGGTGCAGTGTCTGGTTTTTGTGCAGTGTCTGGTTTCGGATCAGACTGATTTTGGTGCAGTTCCATTGCAGTATCTGGTTTTGGTGCAGTGTCGGGTTTGGTGCAGTGTCTGTTTTGGTGAAGTGCCTGGTTTAGGATCGGTCTGGTTTTGGTGCAGTTCCATTGCAGTGTCTGGTTTTGGTGCAGTTTTGGGTTTCAGTGATGTGTCCCGCTTTGTTCAGTGTCGGGGTTCAATGCAATGTTTCATTTTGGTGCAGTGTCAGATATTGGTGTGGTGTCGGGTTTTGGTGCAGTGTCTGGTTTTTGTGCAGTGCCTGGTTTCGGATCAGACTGATTTTGGAGCAGTTCCATTGCAGTATCTGGTTTTGGTGCAGTGTCGTGTTTGGTGCAGTGTCTGTTTTTGGTGAAGTGCCTGGTTTAGGATCAGTCTGGTTTTGGTGCAGTTCCATTGCAGTGTCTGGTTTTGGTGCAGTTTTGGGTTTCAGTGATGTGTCCCGCTTTGTTCAGTGTCGGGGTTCAATGCAATGTTTCATTTTGGTGCAGTGTCAGATATTGGTGTGGTGTCGGGTTTTGGTGCAGTGTCTGTTTTTTGTGCAGTGCCTGGTTTCGGATCAGACTGATTTTGGTGCAGTTCCATTGCAGTATCTGGTTTTGGTGCAGTGTCGGGTTCGGTGCAGTGTCTGTTTTGGTGAAGTGCCTGGTTTCGGATCAGTCTGGTTTTGGTGCAGTTCCATTCCAGTGTCTGGCTTTGGTGCAGTTTTGGGTTTCAGTGATGTGTCCCGCTTTGTTCAGTGTCGGGGTTCAATGCAATGTTTCATTTTGGTGCAGTGTCAGATATTGGTGTGGTGTCGGGTTTTGGTGCAGTGTCTGGTCTTGGTGAAGTGCCTGGTTTCGGATCAGTCTGGTTTTGGTGCAGTTCCATTGCAGTGTCTGGTTTGGGTGCAGTTTTGGGTTTCAGTGCATTGTCTGATTTCTATGCAGAATGTTTTTTCGGTGCAGCATCTGGTTTTGTTGCAGTGTCTGGTTTCAGTGCAGTGTCTGGTTTTGGTTCAGTGTCAGGTTTTGCAGCAGTGTCTGGTTTCAGTGCAGTGTCTGGTTTCGGTCCAGTGTCTGATTTTGGTGCAGTGTCTGGTTTTGGTTCAGTGTCTGGTTTTGGTGCAGTTCGGTTGTAGTATCTGGTTTTGGTGCAGTCTCAGGTTTCTGTGCAGTGTTGGGTTTTGGAACAGTGTCTTGATTTGGAGCAGTGTCTGATTTCTATGCAGCATGTGGTTTTGGTGCAGCATCTGGTTTTGGTGCAGTGTCTGGTTTCGGTGCAGTGTTGGGTTTTGGAGCAGTGTCTGGGTTTGGTGCAGTTTCTGCTTTCATTGCAGTGTCTAGTTTCGGTGCAGTGTCGGGTTTGGTGCTGTATTGATGCAGTGTCTGATTTTGGTGCAATATCGGGTTTGGGTGCATTCTCAGCTTTCGGTGAAGTGTCCAATTTTGGTGCAGTGTCTAGTTTCAATGCAGCATGTAGTTTGGTGCAGCATCTGGGTTTGGTGCAGTGTATGGTTTCAGTGCAGTGTCTGGTTTTGGTGCAGTGTCTGGTTTTTGTGCAGTGTTGCGTTTTGGTGCAGTGTTGGGTATTGGTGCAGTGTCTGGTTTTGGTGCAGTGTCTGTTTTTCTGCAGTGTTTGCTTTTGGTGATGTGTCCCGCTTTGTTCAGTGTCGGGGTTCAATGCAATGTTTCATTTTGGTGCAGTGTCAGGTATTGGTGTGGTGTCGAGTTTTGGTGCAGTGTCTGGTTTTTGTTCATTGCATGGTTTCGGATCAGACTGATTTTGGTGCAGTTCCATTGCTTTATCTGGTTTTGGTGCAGTGTCGGGTTTGGTGCAGTGTCTGGTTTTGGTGAAGTGCCTGGTATCGGATCAGTCTGGTTTGGTGCATTTCCATTGCAGTGTCTGGTTTTGGTGCAGTTTTGGGTTTCAGTGCATTGTCTGATTTCTATGCAGAATGTTTTTTCGGTGCAGCATCTGGTTTTGTTGCAGTGTCTGGTTTCAGTGCAGTGTCTGGTTTTGGTTCAGTGTCAGGTTTTGCAGCAGTGTCTGGTTTCAGTGCAGTGTCTGGTTTCGGTCCAGTGTCTGATTTTGGTGCAGTGTCTGGTTTTGGTTCAGTGTCTGGTTTTGGTGCAGTTCGGTTGTAGTGTCTGGTTTTGGTGCAGTCTCAGGTTTCTGTGCAATGTTGGGTTTTGGAGCAGTGTCTTGATTTGGAGCAGTGTCTGATTTCTATGCAGCATGTGGTTTTGGTGCAGCATCTGGTTTTGGTGCAGTGTCTGGTTTCGGTGTAGTGTTGGGTTTTGGAGCAGTGTCTGGGTTTGGTGCAGTTTCTGCTTTCATTGCATTGTCTAGTTTCGGTGCAGTGTCGGGTTTGGTGCTGTATTGATGCAGTGTCTGATTTTGGTGCAATATCGGGTTTGGGTGCATTCTCAGCTTTCGGTGAAGTGTCCAATTTTGGTGCAGTGTCTAGTTTCAATGCAGCATGTATTTTGGTGCAGCATCTGGGTTTGGTGCAGTGTATGGTTTCAGTGCAGTGTCTGGTTTTGTTGCGGTGTCCAGTGTCTGTTCAGAGTCTGGTTGTGTTGCAGTGTCAGGTTTTGGTGCAGTGTCTGGTTTTTGTGCAGTGTTGCATTTTGTTGCAGTGTTGGGTATTGGTGCCTTGTCTGGTTTTGGTGCAGTGTCTGTTTTTCTGCAGTGTTTGCTTTTGGTGATGTGTCCCACTTTGTTCAGTGTCGGGGTTCAATGCAATGTTTCATTTTGGTGCAGTGTCAGATATTGGTGTGGTGTCGTGTTTTGGTGCAGTGTCTGGTTTTTGTGCAGTGCCTGGTTTCGGATCAGACTGATTTTGGTGCAGTTCCATTGCAGTATCTGGTTTTGGTGCAGTGTCGGGTTTGGTGCATTGTCTGTTTTGGTGAAGTGCCTGGTTTAGGATCAGTCTGGTTTTGGTGCAGTTCCATTGCAGTGTCTGGTTTTGGTGCAGTTTTGGGTTTCAGTGATGCGTCCCGCTTTGTTCAGTGTCGGGGTTCAATGCAATGTTTCATTTTGGTGCAGTGTCAGATATTGGTGTGGTGTCGGGTTTTGGTGCAGTGTCTGGTTTTTGTGCAGTGCCTGGTTTCGGATCAGACTGATTTTGGTGCAGTTCCATTGCAGTATCTGGTTTTGGTGCAGTGTCGGGTTTGGTGCAGTGTCTGGTTTTGGTGAAGTGCCTGTTTTCGGATCAGTCTGGTTTTGGTGCAGTTCCATTGCAGTGTCTGGTTTTGGTGCAGTTTTGGGTTTCAGTGCATTGTCTGATTTCTATGCAGAATGTTTTTTCGGTGCAGCATCTGGTTTTGTTGCAGTGTCTGGTTTCAGTGCAGTGTCTGGTTTTGGTTCAGTGTCAGGTTTTGCAGCAGTGTCTGGTTTCAGTGCAGTGTCTGGTTTCGGTCCAGTGTCTGATTTTGGTGCAGTGTCTGGTTTTGGTTCAGTGTCTGGTTTTGGTGCAGTTCGGTTGTAGTATCTGGTTTTGGTGCAGTCTCAGGTTTTGGTGCACTGTTGGGTTTTGGAACAGTGTCTTGATTTGGAGCAGTGTCTGATTTCTATGCAGCATGTGGTTTTGGTGCAGCATCTGGTTTTGGTGCAGTGTCTGGTTTCGGTGCAGTGTTGGGTTTTGGAGCAGTGTCTGGGTTTGGTGCAGTTTCTGCTTTCATTGCAGTGTCTAGTTTCGGTGCAGTGTCGGGTTTGTTGCTTTATTGATGCAGTGTCTGATTTTGGTGCAATATCGGGTTTGGGTGCATTCTCAGCTTTCAGTGAAGTGTCCAATTTTGGTGCAGTGTCTAGTTTCAATGCAGCATGTAGTTTGGTGCAGCATCTGGGTTTGGTGCAGTGTATGGTTTCAGTGCAGTGTCTGGTTTTGGTGCAGTGTCTGGTTTTTGTGCAGTGTTGCGTTTTGGTGCAGTGTTGGGTATTGGTGCAGTGTCTGGTTTTGGTGCAGTGTCTGTTTTTCTGCAGTGTTTGCTTTTGGTGATGTGTCCCGCTTTGTTCAGTGTCGGGGTTCAATGCAATGTTTCATTTTGGTGCAGTGTCAGATATTGGTGTGGTGTCGGGTTTTGGTGCAGTGTCTGGTTTTTGTGCAGTGCCTGGTTTCGGATCAGACTGATTTTGGAGCAGTTCCATTGCAGTATCTGGTTTTGGTGCAGTGTCGTGTTTGGTGCAGTGTCTGTTTTTGGTGAAGTGCCTGGTTTAGGATCAGTCTGGTTTTGGTGCAGTTCCATTGCAGTGTCTGGTTTTGGTGCAGTTTTGGGCTTCAGTGATGTGTCCCGCTTTGTTCAGTGTCGGGGTTCAATGCAATGTTTCATTTTGGTGCAGTGTCAGATATTGGTGTGGTGTCGGGTTTTGGTGCAGTGTCTGGTTTTTGTGCAGTGCCTGGTTTCGGATCAGACTGATTTTGGTGCAGTTCCATTGCAGTATCTGGTTTTGGTGCAGTGTCGGGTTTGGTGCAGTGTCTGTTTTGGTGAAGTGCCTGGTTTAGGATCGGTCTGGTTTTGGTGCAGTTCCATTGCAGTGTCTGGTTTTGGTGCAGTTTTGGGTTTCAGTGATGTGTCCCGCTTTGTTCAGTGTCGGGGTTCAATGCAATGTTTCATTTTGGTGCAGTGTCAGATATTGGTGTGGTGTCGGGTTTTGGTGCAGTGTCTGGTTTTTGTGCAGTGCCTGGTTTCGGATCAGACTGATTTTGGAGCAGTTCCATTGCAGTATCTGGTTTTGGTGCAGTGTCGTGTTTGGTGCAGTGTCTGTTTTTGGTGAAGTGCCTGGTTTAGGATCAGTCTGGTTTTGGTGCAGTTCCATTGCAGTGTCTGGTTTTGGTGCAGTTTTGGGTTTCAGTGCATTGTCTGATTTCTATGCAGAATGTTTTTTCGGTGCAGCATCTGGTTTTGTTGCAGTGTCTGGTTTCAGTGCAGTGTCTGGTTTTGGTTCAGTGTCAGGTTTTGCAGCAGTGTCTGGTTTCAGTGCAGTGTCTGGTTTCGGTTCAGTGTCTGATTTTGGTGCAGTGTCTGGTTTTGGTTCAGTGTCTGGTTTCGGTGCAGTGTTGGGTTTTGGAGCAGTGTCTGTGTTTGGTGAAGTTTCTGCTTTCATTGCAGTGTCTAGTTTCGGTGCAGTGTCGGGTTTGTTGCTTTATTGATGCACTGTCTGATATTGGTGCAATATCGGGTTTGGGTGCATTCTCAGCTTTCAGTGAAGTGTCCAATTTTGGTGCAGTGTCTAGTTTCAATGCAGCATGTAGTTTGGTGCAGCATCTGGGTTTGGTGCAGTGTATGGTTTCAGTGCAGTGTCTGGTTTTGGTGCAGTTCGGTTGTAGTATCTGGTTTTGGTGCCGTCTCAGGTTTCTGTGCAGTGTTGGGTTTTGGAGCAGTGTCTTGATTTGGAGCAGTGTCTGATTTCTATGCAGCATGTGGTTTTGGTGCAGCATCTGGTTTTGGTGCAGTGTCTGGTTTCGGTGCAGTGTTGGGTTTTGGAGCAGTGTCTGGGTTTGGTGCAGTTTCTGCTTCCATTGCAGTGTCTAGTTTCGGTGCAGTGTCGGGTTTGGTGCTGTATTGATGCAGTGTCTGATTTTGGTGCAATATCGGGTTTGGGTGCATTCTCAGCTTTCGGTGAAGTGTCCAATTTTGGTGCAGTGTCTAGTTTCAATGCAGCATGTAGTTTGGTGCAGCATCTGGGTTTGGTGCAGTGTATGGTTTCAGTGCAGTGTCTGGTTTTGGTGCAGTGTCTGGTTTTTGTGCAGTGTTGCGTTTTGGTGCAGTGTTGGGTATTGGTGCAGTGTCTGGTTTTGGTGCAGTGTCTGTTTTTCTGCAGTGTTTGCTTTTGGTGATGTGTCCCGCTTTGTTCAGTGTCGGGGTTCAATGCAATGTTTCATTTTGGTGCAGTGTCAGGTATTGGTGTGGTGTCGAGTTTTGGTGCAGTGTCTGGTTTTTGTTCAGTGCATGGTTTCGGATCAGACTGATTTTGGTGCAGTTCCATTGCAGTATCTGGTTTTGGAGCAGTGTCGGGTTTGGTGCAGTGTCTGGTTTTGGTGTAGTGCCTGGTTTCAGATCAGTCTGCTTTGGTGCAGTTCCATTGCAGTGTCTGGTTTTGGTGCAGTTTTGGGTTTCAGTGCATTGTCTGATTTCTATGCAGAATGTTTTTTCGGTGCCGCATCTGGTTTTGTTGCAGTGTCTGGTTTCAGTGCAGTGTCTGGTTTCCGTCCAGTGTCTGATTTTGGTGCAGTGTCTGGTTTTGGTTCAGTGTCTGGTTTTGGTGCAGTTCGGTTGTAGTATCTGGTTTTGGTGCAGTCTCAGGTTTCTGTGCAGTGTTGGGTTTTGGAGCAGTGTCTTGATTTGGAGCAGTGTCTGATTTCTATGCAGCATGTGGTTTTGGTGCAGCATCTGGTTTTGGTGCAGTGTCTGGTTTCGGTGCAGTGTTGGGTTTTGGAGCAGTGTCTGGGTTTGGTGCAGTTTCTGCTTTCATTGCAGTGTCTAGTTTCGGTGCAGTGTCGGGTTTGGTGCTGTATTGATGCAGTGTCTGATTTTGGTGCAATATCGTGTTTGGGTGCATTCTCAGCTTTTGGTGAAGTGTCCAATTTTGGTGCAGTGTCTAGTTTCAATGCAGCATGTAGTTTGGTGCAGCATCTGGGTTTGGTGCAGTGTATGGTTTCAGTGCAGTGTCTGGTTTTGGTGCAGTGTCTGGTTTTTGTGCAGTGTTGCGTTTTGGTGCAGTGTTGGGTATTGGTGCAGTGTCTGGTTTTGGTGCAGTGTCTGTTTTTCTGCAGTGTTTGCTTTTGGTGATGTGTCCCGCTTTGTTCAGTGTCGGGGTTCAATGCAATGTTTCATTTTGGTGCAGTGTCAGGTATTGGTGTGGTGTCGGGTTTTGGTGCAGTGTCTGGTTTTTGTGCAGTGCCTGGTTTCGGAACAGACTGATTTTGGAGCAGTTCCATTGCAGTATCTGGTTTTGGTGCAGTGTCGTGTTTGGTGCAGTGTCTGTTTTTGGTGAAGTGCCTGGTTTAGGATCAGTCTGGTTTTGGTGCAGTTCCATTGCAGTGTCTGGTTTTGGTGCAGTTTTGGGTTTCAGTGATGTGTCCCGCTTTGTTCAGTGTCGGGGTTCAATGCAATGTTTCATTTTGGTGCAGTGTCAGATATTGGTGTGGTGTCGGGTTTTGGTGCAGTGTCTGGTTTTTGTGCAGTGCCTGGTGTCGGATCAGACTGATTTTGGTGCAGTTCCATTGCAGTATCTGGTTTTGGTGCAGTGTCGGGTTTGGTGCAGTGTCTGGTTTTGGTGAAGTGCCTGTTTTCGGATCAGTCTGGTTTTGGTGCAGTTCCATTGCAGTGTCTGGTTTTGGTGCAGTTTAGGGTTTCAGTGCATTGTCTGATTTCTATGCAGAATGTTTTTTCGGTGCAGCATCTGGTTTTGTTGCAGTGTCTGGTTTCAATGCAGTGTCTGGTTTTGGTTCAGTGTCAGGTTTTGCAGCAGTGTCTGGTTTCAGTGCAGTGTCTGGTTTCGGTCCAGTGTCTGATTTTGGTGCAGTGTCTGGTTTTGGTTCAGTGTCTGGTTTCGGTGCAGTGTTGGGTTTTGGAGCAGTGTCTGGGTTTGGTGCAGTTTCTGCTTTCATTGCAGTGTCTAGTTTTGGTGCAGTGTCGGGTTTGTTGCTTTATTGATGCGGTGCCTGATTTTGGTGCAATATCGGGTTTGGGTGCATTCTCAGCTTTCAGTGAAGTGTCCAATTTTGGTGCAGTGTCTAGTTTCAATGCAGCATGTAGTTTGGTGCAGCATCTGGGTTTGGTGCAGTGTATGGTTTCAGTGCAGTGTCTGGTTTTGGTGCAGTGTCTGGTTTTTGTGCAGTGTTGCGTTTTGGTGCAGTGTTGGGTATTGGTGCAGTGTCTGGTTTTGGTGCAGTGTCTGTTTTTCTGCAGTGTTTGCTTTTGGTGATGTGTCCCGCTTTGTTCAGTGTCGGGGTTCAATGCAATGTTTCATTTTGGTGCAGTGTCAGGTATTGGTGTGGTGTCGAGTTTTGGTGCAGTGTCTGGTTTTTGTTCAGTGCATGGTTTCGGATCAGACTGATTTTGGTGCAGTTCCATTGCTTTATCTGGTTTTGGAGCAGTGTCGGGTTTGGTGCAGTGTCTGGTTTTGGTGTAGTGCCTGGTTTCAGATCAGTCTGGTTTGGTGCAGTTCCATTGCAGTGTCTGGTTTTGGTGCAGTTTTGGGTTTCAGTGCATTGTCTGATTTCTATGCAGAATGTTTTTTCGGTGCAGCATCTGGTTTTGTTGCAGTGTCTGGTTTCAGTGCAGTGTCTGGTTTTGGTTCAGTGTCAGGTTTTGCAGCAGTGTCTGGTTTCAGTGCAGTGTCTGGTTTCGGTCCAGTGTCTGATTTTGGTGCAGTGTCTGGTTTTGGTTCCGTGCCTGGTTTTGGTGCAGTTCGGTTGTAGTATCTGGTTTTGGTGCCGTCTCAGGTTTCTGTGCAGTGTTGGGTTTTGGAGCAGTGTCTTGATTTGGAGCAGTGTCTGATTTCTATGCAGCATGTGGTTTTGGTGCAGCATCTGGTTTTGGTGCAGTGTCTGGTTTCGGTGCAGTGTTGGGTTTTGGAGCAGTGTCTGGGTTTGGTGCAGTTTCTGCTTCCATTGCAGTGTCTAGTTTCGGTGCAGTGTCGGGTTTGGTGCTGTATTGATGCAGTGTCTGATTTTGGTGCAATATCGGGTTTGGGTGCATTCTCAGCTTTCGGTGAAGTGTCCAATTTTGGTGCAGTGTCTAGTTTCAATGCAGCATGTAGTTTGGTGCAGCATCTGGGTTTGGTGCAGTGTATGGTTTCAGTGCAGTGTCTGGTTTTGGTGCAGTGTCTGGTTTTTGTGCAGTGTTGCGTTTTGGTGCAGTGTTGGGTATTGGTGCAGTGTCTGGTTTTGGTGCAGTGTCTGTTTTTCTGCAGTGTTTGCTTTTGGTGATGTGTCCCGCTTTGTTCAGTGTCGGGGTTCAATGCAATGTTTCATTTTGGTGCAGTGTCAGGTATTGGTGTGGTGTCGAGTTTTGGTGCAGTGTCTGGTTTTTGTTCAGTGCATGGTTTCGGATCAGACTGATTTTGGTGCAGTTCCATTGCTTTATCTGGTTTTGGTGCAGTGTCGGGTTTGGTGCAGTGTCTGGTTTTGGTGAAGTGCCTGGTTTCGGAACAGTCTGGTTTGGTGCATTTCCATTGCAGTGTCTGGTTTTGGTGCAGTTTTGGGTTTCAGTGCATTGTCTGATTTCTATGCAGAATGTTTTTTCGGTGCAGCATCTGGTTTTGTTGCAGTGTCTGGTTTCAGTGCAGTGTCTGGTTTTGGTTCAGTGTCAGGTTTTGCAGCAGTGTCTGGTTTCAGTGCAGTGTCTGGTTTCGGTTGTAGTATCTGGTTTTGGTGCAGTCTCAGGTTTCGGTGCAGTGTTGGGTTTTGGAGCAGTGTCTTATTTGGAGCAGTGTCTGATTTCTATGCAGCATGTGGTTTTGGTGCAGCATCTGGTTTTGGTGCTGTGTCTGGTTTCGGTGTAGTGTTGGGTTTTGGAGCAGTGTCTGGGTTTGGTGCAGTTTCTGCTTTCATTGCAGTGTCTAGTTTCGGTGCAGTGTCGGGTTTGGTGCTGTATTGATGCAGTGTCTGATTTTGGTGCAATATCGGGTTTGGGTGCATTCTCAGCTTTCGGTGAAGTGTCCAATTTTGGTGCAGTGTCTAGTTTCAATGCACCATGTAGTTTGGTGCAGCATCTGGGTTTGGTGCAGTGTATGGTTTCAGTGCAGTGTCTGGTTTTGTTGCAGTGTCCAGTGTCGGTTCAGAGTCTGGTTGTGGTGCAGAGTCAGGTTTTGGTGCAGTGTCTGGTTTTTGTGCAGTGTTGCGTTTTGGTGCAGTGTTGGGTATTGGTGCAGTGTCTGGTTTTGGTGCAGTGTCTGTTTTTCTGCAGTGTTTGCTTTTGGTGATGTGTCCCACTTTGTTCAGTGTCGGGATTCAATGCAATGTTTCATTTTGGTGCAGTGTCAGATATTGGTGTGGTGTCGGTTTTTGGTGCAGTGTCTGGTTTTTGTGCAGTGCCTGGTTTCGGATCAGACTGATTTTGGTGCAGTTCCATTGCAGTATCTGGTTTTGGTGCAGTGTCGGGTTTGGTGCAGTGTCTGGTTTTGGTGAAGTGCCTGTTTTCGGATCAGTCTGGTTTTGGTGCAGTTCCATTGCAGTGTCTGGTTTTGGTGCAGTTTTGGGTTTCAGTGATGTGTCCCGCTTTGTTCAGTGTCGGGGTTCAATGCAATGTTTCATTTTGGTGCAGTGTCAGATATTGGTGTGGTGTCGGGTTTTGGTGCAGTGTCTGGTTTTTGTGCAGTGCCTGGTTTCGGATCAGACTGATTTTGGTGCAGTCCCATTGCAGTATCTGGTTTTGGTGCAGTGTCGGGTTTGGTGCAGTGTCTGGTTTTGGTGAAGTGACTGTTTTCGGATCAGTCTGGTTTTGGTGCAGTTCCATTGCAGTGTCTGGTTTTGGTGCAGTTTTGGGTTTCAGTGCATTGTCTGATTTCTATGCAGAATGTTTTTTCGGTGCAGCATCTGGTTTTGTTGCAGTGTCTGGTTTCAGTGCAGTGTCTGGTTTTGGTTCAGTGTCAGGTTTTGCAGCAGTGTCTGGTTTCAGTGCAGTGTCTGGTTTCGGTCCAGTGTCAGATTTTGGTGCAGTGTCTGGTTTTGGTTCAGTGTCTGGTTTCGGTGCAGTGTCGGGTTTTGGAGCAGTGTCTGGGTTTGGTGCAGTTTCTGCTTTCATTGCAGTGTCTAGTTTCGGTGCAGTGTCTGGTTTTGGTTCAGTGTCTGGTTTTGGTGCAGTTCGGTTGTAGTATCTGGTTTTGGTGCAGTCTCAGGTTTCTGTGCAGTGTTGGGTTTTGGAGCAGTGTCTTGATTTGGAGCAGTGTCTGATTTCTATGCAGCATGTGGTTTTGGTGCAGCATCTGGTTTTGGTGCAGTGTCTGGTTTGGGTGCAGTGTTGGGTTTTGGAGCAGTGTCTGGGTTTGGTGCAGTTTCTGCTTTCATTGCAGTGTCTAGTTTCGGTGCAGTGTCGGGTTTGGTGCTGTATTGATGCAGTGTCTGATTTTGGTGCAATATCGGGTTTGGGTGAATTCTCAGCTTTCGGTGAAGTGTCCAATTTTGGTGCAGTGTCTAGTTTCAATGCACCATGTAGTTTGGTGCAGCATCTGGGTTTGGTGCAGTGTATGGTTTCAGTGCAGTGTCTGGTTTTGTTGCAGTGTCCAGTGTCGGTTCAGAGTCTGGTTGTGGTGCAGTGTCAGGTTTTGGTGCAGTGTCTGGTTTTTGTGCAGTGTTGCGTTTTGGTGCAGTGTTGGGTATTGGTGCCGTGTCTGGTTTTGGTGCAGTGTCTGTTTTTCTGCAGTGTTTGCTTTTGGTGATGTGTCCCACTTTGTTCAGTGTCGGGGTTCAATGCAATGTTTCATTTTGGTGCAGTGTCAGATATTGGTGTGGTGTCGGTTTTTGGTGCAGTGTCTGGTTTTTGTGCAGTGCCTGGTTTCGGATCTGACTGATTTTGGTGCAGTTCCATTGCAGTATCTGGTTTTGGTGCAGTGTCGGGTTTGGTGCAGTGTCTGGTTTTGGTGAAGTGCCTGTTTTCGGATCAGTCTGGTTTTGGTGCAGTTCCATTGCAGTGTCTGGTTTTGGTGCAGTTTTGGGTTTCAGTGATGTGTCCCGCTTTGTTCAGTGTCGGGGTTCAATGCAATGTTTCATTTTGGTGCAGTGTCAGATATTGGTGTGTTGTCGGGTTTTAGTGCAGTGTCTGGTTTTTGTGCAGTGCCTGGTTTCGGATCAGACTGATTTTGGTGCAGTTCCATTGCAGTATCTGGTTTCGGTGCAGTGTCGGGTTTGGTGCAGTGTCTGGTTTTGGTGAAGTGCCTGGTTTCGGATCAGTCTGGTTTTGGTGCAGTTCCATTGCAGTGTCTGGTTTTGGTGCAGTTTTGGGTTTCAGTGATATGTCCCGCTTTGTTCAGTGTCGGGGTTCAATGCAATGTTTCATTTTGGTGCAGTGTCAGATATTGGTGTGGTGTCGGGTTTTGGTGCAGTGTCTGGTTTTTGTGCAGTGCCTGGTTTCGGATCAGACTGATTTTGGTGCAGTTCCATTGCAGTATCTGGTTTTGGTGCAGTGTTGGGTTTGGTGCAGTGTCTGGTTTTGGTGAAGTGCCTGGTTTCGGATCAGTCTGGTTTTGGTGCAGTTCCATTGCAGTGTCTGGTTTGGCTGCAGTTTTGGCTTTCAGTGCATTGTCTGATTTCTATGCAGAATGTTTTTTCGGTGCAGCATCTGGTTTTGTTGCAGTGTCTGGTTTCAGTGCAGTGTCTGGTTTTGGTTCAGTGTCAGGTTTTGCAGCAGTGTCTGGTTTCAGTGCAGTGTCTGGTTTCGGTCCAGTGTCTGATTTTGGTGCAGTGTCTGGTTTGGTTCAGTGTCTGGTTTTGGTGCAGTTCGGTTGTAGTATCTGGTTTTGGTGCCGTCTCAGGTTTCTGTGCAGTGTTGGGTTTTGGAGCAGTGTCTTGATTTGGAGCAGTGTCTGATTTGTATGCAGCATGTGGTTTTGGTGCAGCATCTGGTTTTGGTGCAGTGTCTGGTTTCGGTGCAGTGTTGGGTTTTGGAGCAGTGTCTGGGTTTGGTGCAGTTTCTGCTTTCATTGCAGTGTCTAGTTTCGGTGCAGTGTCGGGTTTGGTGCGGTATTGATGCAGTGTCTGATTTTGGTGCAATATCGGGTTTGGGTGCATTCTCAGCTTTCGGTGAAGTGTCCAATTTTGGTGCAGTGTCTAGTTTCAATGCAGCATGTAGTTTGGTGCAGCATCTGGGTTTGGTGCAGTGTATGGTTTCAGTGCAGTGTCTGGTTTTGGTGCAGTGTCTGGTTTTTGTGCAGTGTTGCGTTTTGGTGCAGTGTTGGGTATTGGTGCAGTGTCTGGTTTTGGTGCAGTGTCTGTTTTTCTGCAGTGTTTGCTTTTGGTGATGTGTCCCGCTTTGTTCAGTTTCGGGGTTCAATGCAATGTTTCATTTTGGTGCAGTGTCAGGTATTGGTGTGGTGTCGAGTTTTGGTGCAGTGTCTGGTTTTTGTTCAGTGCATGGTTTCGGATCAGACTGATTTTGGTGCAGTTCCATTGCTTTATCTGGTTTTGGTGCAGTGTCGTGTTTGGTGCAGTGTCTGGTTTTGGTGAAGTGCCTGGTTTCGGATCAGTCTGGTTTGGTGCATTTCCATTGCAGTGTCTGGTTTTGGTGCAGTTTTGGGTTTCAGTGCATTGTCTGATTTCTATGCAGAATGTTTTTTCGGTGCAGCATCTGGTTTTGTTGCAGTGTCTGGTTTCAGTGCAGTGTCTGGTTTTGGTTCAGTGTCAGGTTTTACATCAGTGTCTGGTTTCAGTGCAGTGTCTGATTTCGATCCAGTGTCTGATATTGGTGCAGTGTCTGGTTTTGGTTCAGTGTCTGGTTTTGGTGCAGTTCGGTTGTAGTATCTGGTTTTGGTGCAGTCTCAGGTTTCTGTGCAGTGTTGGGTTTTGGAGCAGTGTCTTGATTTGGAGCAGTGTCTGATTTCTATGCAGCATGTGGTTTTGGTGCAGCATCTGGTTTTGGTGCAGTGTCTGGTTTGGGTGCAGTGTTGGGTTTTGGAGCAGTGTCTGGGTTTGGTGCAGTTTCTGCTTTCATTGCAGTGTCTAGTTTCGGTGCAGTGTCGGGTTTGGTGCTGTATTGATGCAGTGTCTGATTTTGGTGCAATATCGGGTTTGGGTGAATTCTCAGCTTTCGGTGAAGTGTCCAATTTTGGTGCAGTGTCTAGTTTCAATGCACCATGTAGTTTGGTGCAGCATCTGGGTTTGGTGCAGTGTATGGTTTCAGTGCAGTGTCTGGTTTTGGTGCAGTGTCTGGTTTTTGTGCAGTGTTGCGTTTTGGTGCAGTGTTGGGTATTGGTGCAGTGTCTGGTTTTGGTGCAGTGTCTGTTTTTCTGCAGTGTTTGCTTTTGGTGATGTGTCCCGCTTTGTTCAGTGTCGGGGTTCAATGCAATGTTTCATTTTGGTGCAGTGTCAGGTATTGGTGTGGTGTCGAGTTATGGTGCAGTGTCTGGTTTTTGTTCAGTGGCTGGTTTCGGATCAGACTGATTTTGGTGAAGTTCCATTGCTTTATCTGGTTTTGGAGCAGTGTCGGGTTTGGTGCAGTGTCTGGTTTTGGTGTAGTGCCTGGTTTCAGATCAGTCTGGTTTGGTGCAGTTCCATTGCAGTGTCTGGTTTTGGTGCAGTTTTGGGTTTCAGTGCATTGTCTGATTTCTATGCAGAATGTTTTTTCGGTGCAGCATCTGGTTTTGTTGCAGTGTCTGGTTTCAGTGCAGTGTCTGGTTTTGGTTCAGTGTCAGGTTTTGCAGCAGTGTCTGGTTTCAGTGCAGTGTCTGGTTTCGGTCCAGTGTCTGATTTTGGTGCAGTGTCTGGTTTTGGTTCAGTGTCTGGTTTTGGTGCAGTTCGGTTGTAGTATCTGGTTTTGGTGCAGTCTCAGGTTTCTGTGCAGTGTTGGGTTTTGGAACAGTGTCTTGATTTGGAGCAGTGTCTGATTTCTATGCAGCATGTGGTTTTGGTGCAGCATCTGGTTTTGGTGCAGTGTCTGGTTTCGGTGCAGTGTTGGGTTTTGGAGCAGTGTCTGGGTTTGGTGCAGTTTCTGCTTTCATTGCAGTGTCTAGTTTCGGTGCAGTGTCGGGTTTGGTGCTGTATTGATGCAGTGTCTGATTTTGGTGCAATATCGGGTTTGGGTGCATTCTCAGCTTTCGGTGAAGTGTCCAATTTTGGTGCAGTGTCTAGTTTCAATGCAGCATGTAGTTTGGTGCAGCATCTGGGTTTGGTGCAGTGTATGGTTTCAGTGCAGTGTCTGGTTTTGGTGCAGTGTCTGGTTTTTGTGCAGTGTTGCGTTTTGGTGCAGTGTTGGGTATTGGTGCAGTGTCTGGTTTTGGTGCAGTGTCTGTTTTTCTGCAGTGTTTGCTTTTGGTGATGTGTCCCGCTTTGTTCAGTTTCGGGGTTCAATGCAATGTTTCATTTTGGTGCAGTGTCAGGTATTGGTGTGGTGTCGAGTTTTGGTGCAGTGTCTGGTTTTTGTTCAGTGCATGGTTTCGGATCAGACTGATTTTGGTGCAGTTCCATTGCTTTATCTGGTTTTGGTGCAGTGTCGTGTTTGGTGCAGTGTCTGGTTTTGGTGAAGTGCCTGGTTTCGGATCAGTCTGGTTTGGTGCATTTCCATTGCAGTGTCTGGTTTTGGTGCAGTTTTGGGTTTCAGTGCATTGTCTGATTTCTATGCAGAATGTTTTTTCGGTGCAGCATCTGGTTTTGTTGCAGTGTCTGGTTTCAGTGCAGTGTCTGGTTTTGGTTCAGTGTCAGGTTTTACATCAGTGTCTGGTTTCAGTGCAGTGTCTGATTTCGATCCAGTGTCTGATATTGGTGCAGTGTCTGGTTTTGGTTCAGTGTCTGGTTTTGGTGCAGTTCGGTTGTAGTATCTGGTTTTGGTGCAGTCTCAGGTTTCTGTGCAGTGTTGGGTTTTGGAGCAGTGTCTTGATTTGGAGCAGTGTCTGATTTCTATGCAGCATGTGGTTTTGGTGCAGCATCTGGTTTTGGTGCAGTGTCTGGTTTGGGTGCAGTGTTGGGTTTTGGAGCAGTGTCTGGGTTTGGTGCAGTTTCTGCTTTCATTGCAGTGTCTAGTTTCGGTGCAGTGTCGGGTTTGGTGCTGTATTGATGCAGTGTCTGATTTTGGTGCAATATCGGGTTTGGGTGAATTCTCAGCTTTCGGTGAAGTGTCCAATTTTGGTGCAGTGTCTAGTTTCAATGCACCATGTAGTTTGGTGCAGCATCTGGGTTTGGTGCAGTGTATGGTTTCAGTGCAGTGTCTGGTTTTGGTGCAGTGTCTGGTTTTTGTGCAGTGTTGCGTTTTGGTGCAGTGTTGGGTATTGGTGCAGTGTCTGGTTTTGGTGCAGTGTCTGTTTTTCTGCAGTGTTTGCTTTTGGTGATGTGTCCCGCTTTGTTCAGTGTCGGGGTTCAATGCAATGTTTCATTTTGGTGCAGTGTCAGGTATTGGTGTGGTGTCGAGTTTTGGTGCAGTGTCTGGTTTTTGTTCAGTGGCTGGTTTCGGATCAGACTGATTTTGGTGAAGTTCCATTGCTTTATCTGGTTTTGGAGCAGTGTCGGGTTTGGTGCAGTGTCTGGTTTTGGTGTAGTGCCTGGTTTCAGATCAGTCTGGTTTGGTGCAGTTCCATTGCAGTGTCTGGTTTTGGTGCAGTTTTGGGTTTCAGTGCATTGTCTGATTTCTATGCAGAATGTTTTTTCGGTGCAGCATCTGGTTTTGTTGCAGTGTCTGGTTTCAGTGCAGTGTCTGGTTTTGGTTCAGTGTCAGGTTTTGCAGCAGTGTCTGGTTTCAGTGCAGTGTCTGGTTTCGGTCCAGTGTCTGATTTTGGTGCAGTGTCTGGTTTTGGTTCAGTGTCTGGTTTTGGTGCAGTTCGGTTGTAGTATCTGGTTTTGGTGCAGTCTCAGGTTTCTGTGCAGTGTTGGCTTTTGGAGCAGTGTCTTGATTTGGAGCAGTGTCTGATTTCTATGCAGCATGTGGTTTTGGTGCAGCATGTGGTTTTGGTGCAGTGTCTGGTTTCGGTGCAGTGTTGGGTTTTGGAGCAGTGTCTGGGTTTGGTGCAGTTTCTGCTTTCATTGCAGTGTCTAGTTTCGGTGCAGTGTCGGGTTTGGTGCTGTATTGATGCAGTGTCTGATTTTGGTGCAATATCGGGTTTGGGTGCATTCTCAGCTTTCGGTGAAGTGTCCAATTTTGGTGCAGTGTCTAGTTTCAATGCAGCATGTAGTTTGGTGCAGCATCTGGGTTTGGTGCAGTGTATGGTTTCAGTGCAGTGTCTGGTTTTGGTGCAGTGTCTGGTTTTTGTGCAGTGTTGCGTTTTGGTGCAGTGTTGGGTATTGGTGCAGTGTCTGGTTTTGGTGCAGTGTCTGTTTTTCTGCAGTGTTTGCTTTTGGTGATGTGTCCCGCTTTGTTCAGTGTCGGGGTTCAATGCAATGTTTCATTTTGGTGCAGTGTCAGGTATTGGTGTGGTGTCGAGTTTTGGTGCAGTGTCTGGTTTTTGTTCAGTGCATGGTTTCGGATCAGACTGATTTTGGTGCAGTTCCATTGCTTTATCTGGTTTTGGTGCAGTGTCGGGTTTGGTGCAGTGTCTGGTTTTGGTGAAGTGCCTGGTTTCGGAACAGTCTGGTTTGGTGCATTTCCATTGCAGTGTCTGGTTTTGGTGCAGTTTTGGGTTTCAGTGCATTGTCTGATTTCTATGCAGAATGTTTTTTCGGTGCAGCATCTGGTTTTGTTGCAGTGTCTGGTTTCAGTGCAGTGTCTGGTTTTGGTTCAGTGTCAGGTTTTGCAGCAGTGTCTGGTTTCAGTGCAGTGTCTGGTTTCGGTTGTAGTATCTGGTTTTGGTGCAGTCTCAGGTTTCGGTGCAGTGTTGGGTTTTGGAGCAGTGTCTTATTTGGAGCAGTGTCTGATTTCTATGCAGCATGTGGTTTTGGTGCAGCATCTGGTTTTGGTGCTGTGTCTGGTTTCGGTGTAGTGTTGGGTTTTGGAGCAGTGTCTGGGTTTGGTGCAGTTTCTGCTTTCATTGCAGTGTCTAGTTTCGGTGCAGTGTCGGGTTTGGTGCTGTATTGATGCAGTGTCTGATTTTGGTGCAATATCGGGTTTGGGTGCATTCTCAGCTTTCGGTGAAGTGTCCAATTTTGGTGCAGTGTCTAGTTTCAATGCACCATGTAGTTTGGTGCAGCATCTGGGTTTGGTGCAGTGTATGGTTTCAGTGCAGTGTCTGGTTTTGTTGCAGTGTCCAGTGTCGGTTCAGAGTCTGGTTGTGGTGCAGAGTCAAGTTTTGGTGCAGTGTCTGGTTTTTGTGCAGTGTTGCGTTTTGGTGCAGTGTTGGGTATTGGTGCAGTGTCTGGTTTTGGTGCAGTGTCTGTTTTTCTGCAGTGTTTGCTTTTGGTGATGTGTCCCACTTTGTTCAGTGTCGGGGTTCAATGCAATGTTTCATTTTGGTGCAGTGTCAGATATTGGTGTGGTGTCGGTTTTTGGTGCAGTGTCTGGTTTTTGTGCAGTGCCTGGTTTCGGATCAGACTGATTTTGGTGCAGTTCCATTGCAGTATCTGGTTTTGGTGCAGTGTCGGGTTTGGTGCAGTGTCTGGTTTTGGTGAAGTACCTGTTTTCGGATCAGTCTGGTTTTGGTGCAGTTCCATTGCAGTGTCTGGTTTTGGTGCAGTTTTGCGTTTTAGTGATGTGTCCCGCTTTGTTCAGTGTCGGGGTTCAATGCAATGTTTCATTTTGGTGCAGTGTCAGATATTGGTGTGGTGTCGGGTTTTGGTGCAGTGTCTGGTTTTTGTGCAGTGCCTGGTTTCGGATCAGACTGATTTTGGTGCAGTTCCATTGCAGTATCTGGTTTTGGTGCAGTGTCGGGTTTGGTGCAGTGTCTGGTTTTGGTGAAGTGACTGTTTTCGGATCAGTCTGGTTTTGGTGCAGTTCCATTGCAGTGTCTGGTTTTGGTGCAGTTTTGGGTTTCAGTGCATTGTCTGATTTCTATGCAGAATGTTTTTTCGGTGCAGCATCTGGTTTTGTTGCAGTGTCTGGTTTCAGTGCAGTGTCTGGTTTTGGTTCAGTGTCAGGTTTTGCAGCAGTGTCTGGTTTCAGTGCAGTGTCTGGTTTCGGTCCAGTGTCAGATTTTGGTGCAGTGTCTGGTTTTGGTTCAGTGTCTGGTTTCGGTGCAGTGTTGGGTTTTGGAGCAGTGTCTGGGTTTGGTGCAGTTTCTGCTTTCATTGCAGTGTCTAGTTTCGGTGCAGTGTCTGGTTTTGGTTCAGTGTCTGGTTTTGGTGCAGTTCGGTTGTAGTATCTGGTTTTGGTGCAGTCTCAGGTTTCTGTGCAGTGTTGGGTTTTGGAGCAGTGTCTTGATTTGGAGCAGTGTCTGATTTCTATGCAGCATGTGGTTTTGGTGCAGCATCTGGTTTTGGTGCAGTGTCTGGTTTGGGTGCAGTGTTGGGTTTTGGAGCAGTGTCTGGGTTTGGTGCAGTTTCTGCTTTCATTGCAGTGTCTAGTTTCGGTGCAGTGTCGGGTTTGGTGCTGTATTGATGCAGTGTCTGATTTTGGTGCAATATCGGGTTTGGGTGAATTCTCAGCTTTCGGTGAAGTGTCCAATTTTGGTGCAGTGTCTAGTTTCAATGCACCATGTAGTTTGGTGCAGCATCTGGGTTTGGTGCAGTGTATGGTTTCAGTGCAGTGTCTGGTTTTGTTGCAGTGTCCAGTGTCGGTTCAGAGTCTGGTTGTGGTGCAGTGTCAGGTTTTGGTGCAGTGTCTGGTTTTTGTGCAGTGTTGCGTTTTGGTGCAGTGTTGGGTATTGGTGCAGTGTCTGGTTTTGGTGCAGTGTCTGTTTTTCTGCAGTGTTTGCTTTTGGTGATGTGTCCCACTTTGTTCAGTGTCGGGGTTCAATGCAATGTTTCATTTTGGTGCAGTGTCAGATATTGGTGTGGTGTCGGTTTTTGGTGCAGTGTCTGGTTTTTGTGCAGTGCCTGGTTTCGGATCTGACTGATTTTGGTGCAGTTCCATTGCAGTATCTGGTTTTGGTGCAGTGTCGGGTTTGGTGCAGTGTCTGGTTTTGGTGAAGTGCCTGTTTTCGGATCAGTCTGGTTTTGGTGCAGTTCCATTGCAGTGTCTGGTTTTGGTGCAGTTTTGGGTTTCAGTGATGTGTCCCGCTTTGTTCAGTGTCGGGGTTCAATGCAATGTTTCATTTCGGTGCAGTGTCAGATATTGGTGTGTTGTCGGGTTTTAGTGCAGTGTCTGGTTTTTGTGCAGTGCCTGGTTTCGGATCAGACTGATTTTGGTGCAGTTCCATTGCAGTATCTGGTTTTGGTGCAGTGTCGGGTTTGGTGCAGTGTCTGGTTTTGGTGAAGTGCCTGGTTTCGGATCAGTCTGGTTTTGGTGCAGTTCCATTGCAGTGTCTGGTTTTGGTGCAGTTTTGGGTTTCAGTGATATGTCCCGCTTTGTTCAGTGTCGGGGTTCAATGCAATGTTTCATTTTGGTGCAGTGTCAGATATTGGTGTGGTGTCGGGTTTTGGTGCAGTGTCTGGTTTTTGTGCAGTGCCTGGTTTCGGATCAGACTGATTTTGGTGCAGTTCCATTGCAGTATCTGGTTTTGGTGCAGTGTTGGGTTTGGTGCAGTGTCTGGTTTTGGTGAAGTGCCTGGTTTCGGATCAGTCTGGTTTTGGTGCAGTTCCATTGCAGTGTCTGGTTTGGCTGCAGTTTTGGCTTTCAGTGCATTGTCTGATTTCTATGCAGAATGTTTTTTCGGTGCAGCATCTGGTTTTGTTGCAGTGTCTGGTTTCAGTGCAGTGTCTGGTTTTGGTTCAGTGTCAGGTTTTGCAGCAGTGTCTGGTTTCAGTGCAGTGTCTGGTTTCGGTCCAGTGTCTGATTTTGGTGCAGTGTCTGGGTTTGGTGCAGTTTCTGCTTTCATTGCAGTGTCTAGTTTCGGTGCAGTGTCGGGTTTGGTGCGGTATTGATGCAGTGTCTGATTTTGGTGCAATATCGGGTTTGGGTGCATTCTCAGCTTTCGGTGAAGTGTCCAATTTTGGTGCAGTGTCTAGTTTCAATGCAGCATGTAGTTTGGTGCAGCATCTGGGTTTGGTGCAGTGTATGGTTTCAGTGCAGTGTCTGGTTTTGGTGCAGTGTCTGGTTTTTGTGCAGTGTTGCGTTTTGGTGCAGTGTTGGGTATTGGTGCAGTGTCTGGTTTTGGTGCAGTGTCTGTTTTTCTGCAGTGTTTGCTTTTGGTGATGTGTCCCGCTTTGTTCAGTTTCGGGGTTCAATGCAATGTTTCATTTTGGTGCAGTGTCAGGTATTGGTGTGGTGTCGAGTTTTGGTGCAGTGTCTGGTTTTTGTTCAGTGCATGGTTTCGGATCAGACTGATTTTGGTGCAGTTCCATTGCTTTATCTGGTTTTGGTGCAGTGTCGTGTTTGGTGCAGTGTCTGGTTTTGGTGAAGTGCCTGGTTTCGGATCAGTCTGGTTTGGTGCATTTCCATTGCAGTGTCTGGTTTTGGTGCAGTTTTGGGTTTCAGTGCATTGTCTGATTTCTATGCAGAATGTTTTTTCGGTGCAGCATCTGGTTTTGTTGCAGTGTCTGGTTTCAGTGCATTGTCTGGTTTTGGTTCAGTGTCAGGTTTTACATCAGTGTCTGGTTTCAGTGCAGTGTCTGATTTCGATCCAGTGTCTGATATTGGTGCAGTGTCTGGTTTTGGTTCAGTGTCTGGTTTTGGTGCAGTTCGGTTGTAGTATCTGGTTTTGGTGTAGTCTCAGGTTTCTGTGCAGTGTTGGGTTTTGGAGCAGTGTCTTGATTTGGAGCAGTGTCTGATTTCTATGCAGCATATGGTTTTGGTGCAGCATCTGGTTTTGGTGCAGTGTCTGGTTTCGGTGCAGTGTTGGGCTTTGGAGCAGTGTCTGGGTTTGGTGCAGTTTCTGCTTTCATTGCAGTGTCTAGTTTCGGTGCAGTGTCGGGTTTTTTGCTGTATTGATGCAGTGCCTGATTTTGGTGCAATATCGGGTTTGGGTGCATTCTCAGCTTTCGGTTAAGTGTCCAATTTTGGTGCAGTGTCTAGTTTCAATGCAGCATGTAGTTTGGTGCAGCATCTGGGTTTGGTGCAGTGTATGGTTTCAGTGCAGTGTCTGGTTTTGTTGCAGTGTCCAGTGTCGGTTCAGAGTCTGGTTGTGGTGCAGTGTCAGGTTTTGGTGCAGTGTCTGGTTTTTGTGCAGTGTTGCGTTTTGGTGCAGTGTTGGGTATTGGTGCAGTGTCTGGTTTTGGCGCATTGTCTGTTTTTCTGCAGTGTTTGCTTTTGGTGATGTGCCCCACTTTGTTCAGTGTCAGGGTTCAATGCAATGTTTCATTTTGGTGCAGTGTCAGATATTGGTGTGGTGTCGGTTTTTGGTGCAGTGTCTGGTTTTTGTGCAGTGCCTGGTTTCGGATCAGACTGATTTTGGTGCAGTTCCATTGCAGTATCTGGTTTTGGTGCAGTGTCGGGTTTGGTGCAGTGTCTGGTTTTGCTGAAGTGCCTGGTTTCGGATCAGTCTGGTTTTGGTGCAGTTCCATTGCAGTGTCTGGTTTTGGTGCAGTTTTGGCTTTCAGTGCATTGTCTGATTTCTATGCAGAATGTTTTTTCGGTGCAGCATCTGGTTTTGTTGCAGTGTCTGGTTTCAGTGCAGTGTCTGGTTTTGGTTCAGTGTCAGGTTTTGCAGCAGTGTCTGGTTTCAGTGCAGTGTCTGGTTTCGGTCCAGTGTCTGATTTTGGTGCAGTTCGGTTGTAGTATCTGGTTTTGGTGCAGTCTCAGGTTTCTGTGCAGTCTTGGGTTTTGGAGCAGTGTCTTGATTTGGAGCAGTGTCTGATTTCTATGCAGCATGTGGTTTTAGTGCAGCATCTGGTTTTGCTGCAGTGTCTGGGTTCGGTGCAGTGTTGGGTTTTGGAGCAGTGTCTGGGTTTGGTGCAGTTTCTGCTTTCATTGCAGTGTCTAGTTTCGGTGCAGTGTCGGGTTTGGTGCTGTATTGATGCAGTGTCTGATTTTGGTGCAATATCGGGTTTGGGTGCATTCTCAGCTTTCGGTGAAGTGTCCAATTTTGGTGCAGTGTCTAGTTTCAATGCAGCATGTAGTTTGGTGCAGCATCTGGGTTTGGTGCAGTGTATGGTTTCAGTGCAGTGTCTGGTTTTGTTGCGGTGTCAAGTGTCGGTTCAGAGTCTGGTTGTGGTGCAGTTACAGGTTTTGGTGCAGTGTCTGGTTTTTATGCAGTGTTGCGTTTTGGTGCAGTGTTGGGTATTGGTGCAGTGTCTGGTTTTGGTGCAGTGTCTGTTTTTCTGCAGTGTTTGCTTTTGGTGATGTGTCTCGCTTTGTTCAGTGTCGGGGTTCAATGCAATGTTTCATTTTGGTGCAGTGTCAGATATTGGTGTGGTGTCGGGTTTCGGTGCACTGTCAGGTTTGAGTGCAATATCTGGTTTTGGTGCAGTGTCTAATTTTGGTGCTGAGCCAGGTTTCAGTACAGTGTCAGGTTTTGGTGCAGTATCGGGTTTCAATGCAGTATCTGGCTTCGGCGCGGTGTCTAGTTTTGGTTCAGTGTTCGGTTGTGGTGCAGTGTATGGTTTCACTGCAGTGTTGGGTTTTGGTACAGCAACGGACTTCAGCGTGGTGACTGTTTCCGGTGCAGTGTATGGTTTCAGTGCAGTGCCTGGTATCGGTGCAGGGCCTGGTTTCTGTTCAGTGTCAGGTTTTGGTGCAGTGTCAGGTTTCAGTGCAGTATCTGGCTTTGGTGCAATGTCTTATTATTGTGCCACATCTGGTTTCAATGCAGTTGCAGTGTCTGGTTTTGCTGCAGTTTCTGCTTTCAGTGCAGAGTCTAGTTTTGGTGCATGGTCGGGTTTGGTGCTGTATTGTTCGAGTGTCTGATTTTGGTGCAGTGTCGGGTTTTGGTGCATTCTCGGCTTTGGTGCAGTGTGCAATTTTGGTGCAGTGTCTGCTTTCTATGCAGCATGTAGTTTCGGTGCAGTATCTGGGCTTGGTGCAGTGTATTGTTTCGGTGCCATGTCTGGTTTCGGTGCAGTGTCTGGTTTGAGTGCAATGTCTGATTTTGGTGCACTGCCTGGTTTCGTTCAGTGTCTGTTTTTGGTGCATGTCCGTTGTAGTATCTGGTCTTGGTTCAGTGTTATGTTTGGGTGCATTGTCTGCTTTCATTGCAGCGTCTAGTTTTGGTGCCGTGTCGGGTTTGTTGCAGTATCAGTTCGGTGTCTGGTTTGGTTTTGGTGCAGAGTCGGGTTTGGTTGCAGTGTCTGATTTTGGTGCAGTGCCAAGTTTCTGTTCAGTGTCTGGATTTGGTGCAGTTCTGTTGTAGTATCTGGTTTTGGTGCAGTGTTGGGTTTGGGTGCATTGTCTGGTTTCAGTGCATTGTCGGGTTTGGTGCAGTTTTGGTGCAGTGTCTGGTTTTGGTGCAGCGTCTGTTATCTTTGCAGTATGTGTTTTCGGTGCAGTATCTGGTTTTAGTGCAGTTTCTGTTTTCGGTGCCATGTTGAGTTTCGGTGCAGTGCTGTGTTTTGGAGCAGTGTCTGTTTTTTTTGCAGTTTCTGCTTTCAGTGCAATTTTTAGTTTTGTTGCAGTGTCGGATTTGGTGCTGTATTGGTGCAGTGTCTGGTTTCGGTGCAGTGTCTGGTTTGGTGCAGTGTCACTGCAGTGTGTGTCTTTGGTGCAGTTTCAGTTTTTGGTGCAGTGTCTGGTTTTGGTGCAGTGTCAGGTTTTGGTGCGTTGTCGGGTTTGGGTGCAGTATCTGAATTTGGTACAGTGTCGGGTTTGGGTTTAGTATCCTGTTTTGGAGCAGTGTGTGGTTTTGGTGCATTGACTGGTTTGGTGCAGTGTTGGGTTTTGATTCAGTGGCTGGTTTCGGCGCAGCGTCTGGTTTCCATACTGTGTCTGGTTTTGGTATGTTGTCTGGTTTTGCTGCAAAGACAAATTTTCGTGCAGTGTCTGCTTTTAGTGCAGTGTCTAGTTTCCATGCAGTGTCGAGGTTGGTGCAGTGTCAGTGTAGTGTCTGCTTTTGGTGCACTGTCGGGATTGTATGCACCATGTAGTTTCGGTGCAGCATCTGGGTTTGGTGCAGTGTTTGGTTTCAGTGCAGTGTCTGGTTTGTTGCAGTTTCCGGTTTTGGTGCAATGTCTTGTTTTGGTGCAGATTCCGGTTTTGGTGCAGTGTTGAGTTTGGTGCAGTGTCTGGTTTTGCTGAACTTCTGTGTTTGGGTCCAATACCTGGTTATGTTGCAGTGTCTGGTTTCGGTGCAGTGTCTGGTTTCGGTGCAGTGTCTGGTTTTGGTGCAGTATTGTGTTTTGGTGCAGTGTTGGGTTTTGGTGCAGTGTCTGGTTTTGGTGCAGTGTCTGGTTTTGCTGCAGTGTTTGATTTTGGTTATGTGTCCCATTTTGTTCAGTGTTGGGATCAATGCACTGTTTCATTTTGGTGAAGTGCCCAATTTTGGTACAGTGTCGGGTTTGGGTGCACTGTCAGTTTTGAGTGCAATGTCTGATTTTGGTGCACTGCCTGGTTTCGTTCATTGTCTGTTTTTGGTGCAGATCCGTTGTAGTATCTGGTTTAGGTGCAGTGTTGGTTTTGGGTGTAGTGTCTGATTTTGGTGCACTGCCTGGTTTCGGTTCAGTGTCTGGTTTTGGTGCAGATCCGTTATAGTATCTGGTTTTGGTGCAGTGTTGGGTTTGGGTGCATTGTCTGCTTTTTTGCAGTGTCTAGTTTCGGTGCAGTGTCGGGTTTGTTGCCGTGTCAGTTCGGTGTCTGGTTTGGCTTTGGTGCAGAGTCGGGTTTGGTTGCAGTGTCTGATTTTCGTGCAGCGTCGGGTTTTGGTGCTGTGTCTGGATTTGGTGCAGTCCCGTTGCAGTATCTGGTTTTGGTGCAGTGATAGGTTTTGGTGAAGTGTCTGCTTTTAGTGCAGTGTCTATTTTCAGTGCAGTGTCGGGTTTGGTGCAGTGTCGGTGCAGTGTCTGGTTTTGGTGCAGTATCGGGTTTGGGTTCAGTGTTGGGTTTTGGTGCAGCATTGGGTTTTGGTGCAGTATCTGATTTTTTTTGCAGTGTCTGGATTTGGTTCAGTGTCAACCTTTGGTGCAGTGTCTGGTTTTGGTGCAGTGTCAGCTTTTGGTGAGGTGTCGGGTTTGGGTGCAGAGTCTGAATTTGGTACAGTGTCAGGTTTGAGTGCAGTGTCCTGTTTTGGTAAAGTGTCTTGTTTCGGTTAAGTGTCTGGTTATGGTGCAGTCTCGGGTTTTGGTGCAGTGTCTTGTTTTGGTGCAGTGTCTGATCTTGCTGCAGTGTTTGATTTTGGTGTTGTGTCCCGTTTTGGTCAGTGTCGGGGTTCAATGCACTGTTTCATTTTGGTGCAGTGTCAGATTTTGGTGTGGTGTCGTGTTTGGGTGCACTGTCAGGTTTGAGTGCAATGTCTGATTTTGGTGCAGGATCTAACTTTGGTGCTGAGTTTGGTTTCAGTGCAGTGTTTGGTTTTGGTTCTGTGTTGGGTTTTGGTGCAGTGTTTGGTTTTTGTGTAGTGCCTGGTTTCGGATCAGACTGGTTTTGGTGCAGTTCCATTGCAATATCTGGTTTTGGTGCAGAGTCGGATTTGGTGCATTGTCTGGTTTTGGTGCAGTGCCTGGTTTCGGATCAGTCTGGTTTTGGTGCATTTCCATTGCAGTGTCTGGTTTTGGTGCAGTGTTGGGTTTCAGTGCATTGTCTGATTTCTATGCAGAATGTTTTTTTCGGTGCAGCATCTGGTTTTGTTGCAGTGTCTGGTTTCAGTGCAGTGTCTGGTTTTGGTTCAGTGTCAGGTTTTGCAGCAGTGTCTGGTTTCAGTGCAGTTCGGTTGTAGTATCTGATTTTGATGCAGTCTCAGGTTTCGATGCAGTGTTGGGTTTTGGAGCAGTGTCTTAATTTGGAGCAGTGTCTGATTTCTATGCAGCATGTGGTTTTGGTGCAACATCCGGTTTTGGTGCAGTGTCTGGTTTCGGTGTAGTGTTGGGTTTTGGAGCAGTGTCTGGGTTTGGTGCAGTTTCTGCTTTCATTGCAGTGTCTAGTTTCGGTGCAGTGTCGGGTTTGGTGCTGTATTAATGCAGTTTCTGATTTTGGTGCAGTATCGGGTTTGGGTGCATTCTCAGCTTTCGGTGCAGTGTCCAATTTTGGGTCAGTGTCTGGTTTCAATGCTGCATGTAGTTTGGTGCAGCTTCTGTGTTTGGTGCAGTGTATGGTTTCAGAGCAGTGTCTGGTTTTGTTGCAGTGTCCAGTTTCGGTTCAGAGTCTGGTTGTGGTGCAGTGTCAGGTTTTGGTGCAGTGTCTGTTTTTTGTGCAGTGTTGCGTTTTGGTGCAGTGTTGGGTATTGGTGCAGTGTCTGGTTTTGGTGCAGTGTCCGTTTTTCAGCAGTGTTTGCTTTTGGTGATGTGTCCCGCTTTGTTCTGTGTCGGGGTTCAATGCAATGTTTCATTTTGGTGCAGTGTCAGATATTGGTGTGGTGTCGGGTTTTGGTGCACTGTCAGTTTTGAGTGCAATATCTGGTTTTGGTGCAGTGTCTAATTTTGGTGTTGAGTCTGGTGTCAGTACAGTGTCAGGTTTTGGTGCAGTGCCGGGTTTCAATGCAGTATCTGGCTTCGGCGCGGTGTCTAATTTTGGTTCAGTGTTCGGTTGAGGTGCAGTGTATGGTTCCACTGCAGTGTTGGGTTTTCGTACAGCAACGGACTTCAGCGTGGCGACTGTTTCCGGTGCAGTGTATGGTTTCAGTGCAGTGCCTGGTATCGGTGCAGGGCCTGGTTTCTGTTCAGTGTCGGGTTTTGGTGCAGTGTCAGGTTTCAGTGCAGTATCTGGCTTTGGTGCAATGTCTTATTATTGTACCACATCTGGTTTCAATGCAGTTGCAGTGTCTGGTTTTGCTGCAGTTTCTGCTTTCAGTGCAGAGTCTAGTTTTGGTGCATTGTCGGGTTTGGTGCTGTATTGGTCGAGTGTCTGATTTTGGTGCAGTGTCGGGTTTTGGTGCATTCTCGGCTTTGGTGCAGTGTCCAATTTTGGTTCAGTGTCTGCTTTCTATGCAGCATGTAGTTTCGGTGCAGCATCTGGGTTTGGTGCAGTGTATTGTTTCGGTGCAGTGTCTGGTTTCGGTGCAGTGTCTGGTTTCGTTGCAGTGTCTGGTTTTGGTGCAGTATTGCGTTTTGGTGCAGTGTTGGGGTTTGGTGCAGTGTCTGGTTTTGGTGCAGTGTCTGATTTTGCTGCATTTTTTGATTTTGGTGATGCGTCCCGTTTTGTTCAGTGTCGGGATCAATGCACTGTTTCATTTTGGTGAAGTGTCCAATTTTAGTGCAGTGTCGGATTTTGGTGCACTGTCAGGTTTGAGTGCAATGTCTGATTTTGGTGCACTGACTGGTTTCGTTCAGTGTCTGTTCTTGGTGCATGTCCGTTGTAGTATCTGTTCTTGGTGCAGAGTTGGGTTTGGGTGCATTGTTTGCTTTCATTGCAGTGTCTAGTTTCGGTGCAGTGTCGGGTTTGTTGCAGTATCAGTTCGGTGTCTGGTTTGGTTTTGGTGCAGAGTCGGGTTTGGTTGCAGTGTCTGATTTTGGTGCATTGCCAAGTTTCTGTTCATTTCTGGATTTGGTGCAGTTCCTTTGTAGTATCTGGTTTTGGTGCAGTGTTGGGTTTGGGTGCAGTGTCTGGTTTCAGTGCAGTTTCGGATTTGGTGCAGTTTTGGTGCGGTGTCTGGTTTTGGTGCAGCGTCTGTTTTCTTTGCAGCATGTGGTTTCGGTGCAGCATCTGGTTTTAGTGCAGTGTCTGTTTTCGGTGCCATGTTGAGTTTCGGTGCAGTGCTGTGTTTTGGAGCAGTGTCTGGTTTTTTTCCAGTTTCTGCTTTCAGTGCAATTTTTAGTTTTGGTGCAGTGTCGGATTTGGTGCTGTATTGGTGCAGTGTCTGGTTTTGGTGCAGTGTCTGGTTTCGGTGCTGTGACTGGTTTTGGTGCAGTGTCTGATTTTGGTGCAGTCCCGATGCAGTATCTGGTTTTGGTGCAGTGTTAGATTTGTGTGCAGTGTCTGCTTTTAGTGCAGTGTCTAGTTTCGGTGCAGTGTCGGGTTTGGTGCAGTGTCACTGCAGTGTGTGGCTTTGGTGCAGTTTCAGTTTTTGCTGCAGTGTCTGGTTTTGGTGCATTGTCAGGTTTTGGTGCGGTGTCTGGTTTGGGTGCATTATCGGAATTTGGTACAGTGTCGGGTTTGGGTTTAGTATCCTGTTTTGGAGCAGTGTGTGGTTTTGGTGCAGTGTCTGGTTTTGATGGGTTGTCTGGTTTTGGTGCAATGACAAATTTTCGTGCAGTGTCTGCTTTTAGTGCAGTGTCTAGTTTCGGTGCAGTGTCGGGTTTGGTGCAGTGTCACTGCCGTGTGTGGCTTTGGTGCAGTTTCAGTATTTGCTGCAGTGTCTGGTTTTGGTGCAGTGTCAGCTTTTGGTGAGGTTTCAGGTTTGGGTGCAGAGTCTGTATTTGGTACAGTGTCAGGTTTGGGTAAAGTGTGCTGTTTTGGTACTGTGTCTGGTTTTGTTTCAGTGTCTGGTTATGGTGCAGTGTCGGGCTTTGGTGCCGTGTCTTGTTTTGGTGAAGTATTGCGTTTTGGTGCAGTGTTGGGTTTTGGTGCAGTGTCTTGTTTTGGTGCAGTGTCTGACTTTGCTGCAGTGTTTGAGTTTGGTGATGTGTCCCGTTTTGGTCGTTGTCGGGTTTCAATGCATTGTTTCATTTTGGTGCAGTGTCAGATTTTGGTGCGGTGTCAGTTTTGGGTGCACTGTCAGGTTTGAGTGCAATGTCTGATTTTGGTGCACTGCCTGGTTTCGTTCAGTGTCTGTTTTTGGTGCAGATCCGTTGTAGTATCTGATTTTGGTGCAGTGTTGGGTTTGTATGCATTGTCTGCTTTCATTGCAGTGTCTAGTATCGGTGCAGTGTCGGGTTTTTGCAGTGTGAGTTCGATGTCTGGTTTGGTTTTGGTGCAGAGTCGGGTTTTGGTGCAGTGTCTGGTTTTTGTGCAGTGCCTGGTTTCGGATCAGACTGGTTTTGGTGCAGTTCCATTGCAGTATCTGGTTTTGGTGCAGTGTTGCGTTTGGTGCAGTGTCTGGTTTTGGTGCAGTGCCTGGTTTCGTATCAGTTTGGTTTTGGTGCAGTTCCATTGCAGTATCTGATTTTGGTGCAGTGTTTGGTTTCAGTGCATTGTCTGATTTCTATGCAGAATGTATTTTCGGTGCAGCATCAGGTTTTGATGCAGTGTCTTGTTTCAGTGCAGTGTCTGGTTTTGGTTCAGTGTCAGGTTTTGCAGCAGTGTCTGCTTTCAGTGCAGTGTCTGGTTTCGTTCCAGTGTCTGATTTTGGTGCAGTGTCTGGTTTTGGTGCAGTTCGGTTGTAGTATCTGGTTTTGGTGCAGTCTCAGGTTTCGGTGCAATGTTGGGTTTTGGAGCAGTGTCTTGATTTGGAGCAGTGTCTGATTTCTATGCAGCATGTG
This sequence comes from Carcharodon carcharias, assembly GCF_017639515.1. Lineage (NCBI taxonomy): Eukaryota > Metazoa > Chordata > Chondrichthyes > Lamniformes > Lamnidae > Carcharodon > Carcharodon carcharias. The sequence continues at coordinate 6,135,825 of NC_054480.1, read as the reverse complement.
GTTTTGGTGCAACATCCGGTTTTGGTGCAGTGTCTGGTTTCGGTGCAGTGTTGGGTTTTGGAGCAGTGTCTGGGTTTGGTGCAGTTTCTGCTTTCATTGCAGTGTCTAGTTTCGGTGCAGTGTCGGGTTTGGTGCTGTATTAATGCAGTTTCTGATTTTGGTGCAGTATCGGGTTTGGGTGCATTCTCAGCTTTCGGTGCAGTGTCCAATTTTGGGTCAGTGTCTAGTTTCAATGCTGCATGTAGTTTGGTGCAGCTTCTGTGTTTGGTGCAGTGTATGGTTTCAGAGCAGTGTCTGGTTTTGTTGCAGTGTCCAGTTTCGGTTCAGAGTCTGGTTGTGGTGCAGTG
>NC_054480.1:5475735-5534980 GCF_017639515.1 Carcharodon carcharias | reverse complement strand
CGAAATGGAACAGAAACCAGACACTGCACCCAAACCCGACACTGCACCAAAAGCCAACTTTGCAGAAAAGCCAGACACTGCACACAAACCCAACACAGGACCAAAACCCCACACTGCACCATAACCAGAAACTGCACCAAAACCAGACACTGCTCCAAAACGCAACACTGCACTGAAACCCAGCACTGCACCGAAACCAGACAGTGCACTAAAACCATACATTGCAACCAAACCTGACACTGCACCCAAACACGACACTGCACACAAACCCGACACTACACCAAAACCAAACATTGCAACAAAGCCAGATACTAATCGGAAACCAACACAGCAACAAAACCCGACACTGCACCAAAACCCAACATTGCACCCAAACCCGACACTGCTCCAAAACCAGATATTGCAAGGAAACCAGATGCTGCACCAAAACCAGGCGCAGCACCGAAACTCAACACTTCAGCAAAGCCAGACACTGCACCAAACTCTTATGCTGCGCCAAAACCAGTCACTACACCAAACCCAACACTGCACCAAAACAGGACTCTGCACCAAAAACCAGACATTGCACCGCAACCCGACACTGCAACAAAACCAGACACTGCACCGAAACCAAACACTGCACCCAAACCAGATGCTGCAACAAAACTATACACTGCATAGAAACCCGACACTGCACCCGAACTAGACACTGCACTGAAAGCAGAAACTGCACGCAAACCCAAAACTGCACCAAAACCAGATACTTCTACGGAACTGCACCAAAACCAGACACAGATCTGAAACCAGACACTGCATCAAAATCAGACACAGCGCCAAAATTTGTCATTGCACCAAAACCAGACAAAACACCATAACCAGACACGGCACTGAAACCAGATACCGCACCAACACTGCACCAAACCCGACACTGCACTGAAACTAGACACTGCACTGAAAGCAGACACTACATCCAAAACCAACAGTGCACCAAAACCAGATACTACAACGGAACTGCATCAAAACCAGACACTGAACCGAAACCAGGCACTGCACCAAAATCCGACACTGCAACAAAATTTTTCATTGCACCAAAACAAGACAACAGACCAAAACCAGACACAGCACCAAAACCAGACACTGCATCGAAATCAGACAGTGCACTAAAAACAGACATTGCACCCAAACCCGACACTGTACCAAAACCCGACTTTGCATAAAAGCCAGTCACTGCACCCAAACCCAACACATGAACAAAACCCAACACTGCACCATAACCAGAAACTGCACCAAAACCAGACACTGCTCCAAAACACAACACTGCACCCAAACCCAGCACTGCACCGAAACCAGACAGTGCACTAAAACCACACATTGCACCCAAACCTGACACTGCACCCAAACACGACACTGCACACAAACCCGACACTACACCAAAACCAAACATTGCAACAAAGCCAGACACTGAACGGAAACCAACACAGCAACAAAACCCGACACTGCACCAAAACCCGACTTTGCAGAAAAACCAGGCACTGCACCCAAACCCAACACAGGAACAAAACCCGACACTGCACCATAAGCATAAACTGCACCAAAACCAGACACTGCTCCAAAACACAACACTGCACCCAAACCCAGCACTGCACCGCAACCAAATACTACATCAAAACTAGATGCTGCAACTAAACCACATGCTGCAAAGAAACCAGACACTGCAGCAAAACCAGACACTGCTGAAAAACCCAACACTGTACCAAAAACGACACTGCACCAAAACCAAACACTACACCCAAACCCTACACTGCACTGAAACTCGACACTGCAGTAAAGCAGACACTACACCCAAACCCAACACTGCACTAAAACCAGACAATACAACGGAACTGCACCAAAACCAGACAGTGAACCAAAACAAGGCACTGCACCAAAATCAGGCACTGCACCAAAATTTGCCATTGCACCAAAACCAGACACAGCACTGGAACCAGACACTGCACCAAAACCAGACTCTGCACCCAAACCCGAAACAGAAACGAAAGCAGACATTGCACCGAAACCAGAATCCGCACCAAAACACGACACTGCACTGAAACCAAACACTGCAGCAAACCAGACACTGCAGCAAAAGCGGACCCTGCACCAAAATCAGACACTGCACCAAAACCAGGTATTGCACACAAACCAGACACTGCATCCAAACCCGACACTGCACCAAAACCAGACATTGTACCAAAGCCAGTCACTGCACACAAATCCTTCACTGCATGAAAACTGGAAACTACACCGAAACTGCACCAAAACCAGACACTGCACCAAAACCAGATACTGCAACAAAACCTGACATTGCACCAAAGCAAGGCACTGCACCGAAACCAGATACTGCACTGAATCAGGACACTACACCCAAACCAGGAACTGCACCAAAACCAGACATTGCACCCAAACCCGACACTGCTCCAAAACCAGACATTGCAAGGAAACCAGATACTGCACCAAACCAGGCGCAGCACCAAAACTCAACACTTCAGCAAAACCAGACACTGCACCTAACTCCTACGCTGCACCAAAATCAGTCACTGCACCAAACCCAACACTGCACCAAAACAGGACTCTGCACCAAAACCCAGACATTGCACCGCAACCCGACACTGCACCAAAACCAGACACTACACCGAAACCATACACTGCACCCAAACCAGATGCTGCAACAAAACTACATGCTGCATAGAAACCCGGCACTGCACCAAAACTAGACACTGACCTGAAAGCAGACACTGCACCCAAACCCAACTCTGCACCAAAACCAGATACTTCTACGGAACTGCACCAAATCCAGACACTGATCTGAAACCAAGCACTGGATCAATATCAGTCACAGTGCCAAAACTTGTCATTGCACCAAAACCAGACAAAACACCATAACCAGACACGGCACTGAAACCAGATACCGCACCAACACTGCACCAAACCCGACACTGCACTGAAACTAGAAACTGCACTGAAAGCAGACACTACACCCAAAACCAACACTGCACCAAAACCAGAAACTACCACGGAACTGCATCAAAACCAGACACTGAACCGAAACCAGGCACTGCACCAAAATCCGACACTGCACCAAAATTTTTCATTGCACCAAAACAAGACAACTGACCAAAACTAGACACAGCACCAAAACCAGACTCTGCACCGAAACCAGACAGTGCCCTAAAACCATACATTGCACCCAAACCTAACACAGCACACAAACATGACACTGCACCCATACCTGACACTACACCAAAACCAAACATTGCAACAAAGCCAGACACTGAACGGAAACTAACACAGCACCAAAACCCGACCTTGCAGAAAAGCCAGACACTGCACACAAACCCAACACAGGACCAAAACCCGACACTGAACCATAACCAGAAACTGCACCAAAACCAGACACTGCTCCAAAACACAACACTACACCCAAACCCAGCACTGCACCAAAACCAGACAGTGCACTAAAACCACACATTGCACCCAAACCTGACACTGCACCCAAACACGACACTGCACACAAACCCGACACTACAACAAAACCAAACATTGCAACAAAGCCAGACACTGATAGGAAACCAACACAGCAACAAAACCCGACACTGCACCAAAACCGGAAATTGCAGAAAAGCCTGGCACTGCACCCAAACCCAACACAGGAACAAAACCCGACACTGCACCACAACCAGACAATTAACCAAACCAGACACTGCACCAAAATTTGCCATTGCACCAAAACCAGACACAGCACTGGAACCAGACACTGCTGCAAAACACAACACTGTACCAAAAACCGACACTGCACCAAAACCAGACACTGCACCCAAACCCGACACTGCACTGAAACTAGACACTGCACTAAAAGCAGAAACTACACCCAAACCCAACACTGCACCAAAACTAGACACTACAACGGAACTGCACCAAAACCAGACACTGAACAAAAACCAGGCACTGCACCAAAATCAGACACTGCACCAGAATTTGCCATTGCACCACAACCAGACACAGCACTGGAACCAGACACTGCACCAAAACCAGACTCTGCACCAAAACCCGAAACGGAACCGAAACCAGACGCTGCACCAAAACCAGACACTGCATGAAACCAGACACTGCACTGAAACCAGACACTGCAGCAAAAGCAGACTCTGCACAAAAATCAGACATTGCACCAAAACCAGGTATTGCACACAAAGCAGACACTGCACCCAAACCCGACACTGCACCAAAACCCGAATTTGCAGAAAAGAAAGACACTGTACACAAACCCAACACAGGACCAAAACCCTAACACTGCACCATAACCAGAAAATGCACCAAAACCAGACACTGCTCCAAAACACAACACTGCACTGAAACCCAGCACTGCACAGAAACAAGACAGTGCACTAAAACCACACATTGCAACCAAACCTGACACTGCACCCAAACACGACCCTGCACACAAACCCGACACTACACCAAAACCAAACATTGCAACAAAGCCAGATACTAATCGGAAACCAAAACAGCAACAAAACCCGACACTGCACCAAAACTCAACATTGCACCCAAACACGACACTGCTCCAAAACCAGATATTGCAAGGAAACCAGATGCTGCACCAAAACCAGGCGCAGCACCGAAACTCAACACTTCAGCAAAGCCAGACACTGCACCAAACTCTTATGCTGCGCCAAAACCAGTCACTACACCAAACCCAACACTGCACCAAAACAGGACTCTGCACCAAAAACCAGACATTGCACCGCAACCCGACACTGCAACAAAACCAGACACTGCACCGAAACCAAACACTGCACCCAAACCAGATGCTGCAACAAAACTATACACTGCATAGAAACCCGACACTGCACCCGAACTAGACACTGCACTGAAAGCAGAAACTGCACGCAAACCCAAAACTGCACCAAAACCAGATACTTCTACGGAACTGCACCAAAACCAGACACTGATCTGAAACCAGACACTGCATCAAAATCAGACACAGCGCCAAAATTTGTCATTGCACCAAAACCAGACAAAACACCATAACCAGACACGGCACTGAAACCAGATACCGCACCAACACTGCACCAAACCCGACACTGCACTGAAACTAGACACTGCACTGAAAGCAGACACTACATCCAAAACCAACAGTGCACCAAAACCAGATACTACAACGGAACTGCATCAAAACCAGACACTGAACCGAAACCAGGCACTGCACCAAAATCCGACACTGCAACAAAATTTTTCATTGCACCAAAACAAGACAACAGACCAAAACCAGACACAGCACCAAAACCAGACACTGCATCGAAATCAGACAGTGCACTAAAAACAGACATTGCACCCAAACCCGACACTGTACCAAAACCCGACTTTGCATAAAAGCCAGTCACTGCACCCAAACCCAACACATGAACAAAACCCAACACTGCACCATAACCAGAAACTGCACCAAAACCAGACACTGCTCCAAAACACAACACTGCACCCAAACCCAGCACTGCACCGAACCCAGACAGTGCACTAAAACCACACATTGCACCCAAACCTGACACTGCACCCAAACACGACACTGCACACAAACCCGACACTACACCAAAACCAAACATTGCAACAAAGCCAGACACTGAACGGAAACCAACACAGCAACAAAACCCGACACTGCACCAAAACCCGACTTTGCAGAAAAACCAGGCACTGCACCCAAACCCAACACAGGAACAAAACCCGACACTGCACCATAAGCATAAACTGCACCAAAACCAGACACTGCTCCAAAACACAACACTGCACCCAAACCCAGCACTGCACCGCAACCAAATACTACATCAAAACTAGATGCTGCAACTAAACCACATGCTGCAAAGAAACCAGACACTGCAGCAAAACCAGACACTGCTGAAAAACCCAACACTGTACCAAAAACGACACTGCACCAAAACCAAACACTACACCCAAACCCTACACTGCACTGAAACTCGACACTGCAGTAAAGCAGACACTACACCCAAACCCAACACTGCACTAAAACCAGACAATACAACGGAACTGCACCAAAACCAGACAGTGAACCAAAACAAGGCACTGCACCAAAATCAGGCACTGCACCAAAATTTGCCATTGCACCAAAACCAGACACAGCACTGGAACCAGACACTGCACCAAAACCAGACTCTGCACCCAAACCCGAAACAGAAACGAAAGCAGACATTGCACCGAAACCAGAATCCGCACCAAAACACGACACTGCACTGAAACCAAACACTGCAGCAAACCAGACACTGCAGCAAAAGCGGACCCTGCACCAAAATCAGACACTGCACCAAAACCAGGTATTGCACACAAACCAGACACTGCATCCAAACCCGACACTGCACCAAAACCAGACATTGTACCAAAGCCAGTCACTGCACACAAATCCTTCACTGCATGAAAACTGGAAACTACACCGAAACTGCACCAAAACCAGACACTGCACCAAAACCAGATACTGCAACAAAACCTGACATTGCACCAAAGCAAGGCACTGCACCGAAACCAGATACTGCACTGAATCAGGACACTACACCCAAACCAGGAACTGCACCAAAACCAGACATTGCACCCAAACCCGACACTGCTCCAAAACCAGACATTGCAAGGAAACCAGATACTGCACCAAACCAGGCGCAGCACCAAAACTCAACACTTCAGCAAAACCAGACACTGCACCTAACTCCTACGCTGCACCAAAATCAGTCACTGCACCAAACCCAACACTGCACCAAAACAGGACTCTGCACCAAAACCCAGACATTGCACCGCAACCCGACACTGCACCAAAACCAGACACTACACCGAAACCATACACTGCACCCAAACCAGATGCTGCAACAAAACTACATGCTGCATAGAAACCCGGCACTGCACCAAAACTAGACACTGACCTGAAAGCAGACACTGCACCCAAACCCAACTCTGCACCAAAACCAGATACTTCTACGGAACTGCACCAAATCCAGACACTGATCTGAAACCAAGCACTGGATCAATATCAGTCACAGTGCCAAAACTTGTCATTGCACCAAAACCAGACAAAACACCATAACCAGACACGGCACTGAAACCAGATACCGCACCAACACTGCACCAAACCCGACACTGCACTGAAACTAGAAACTGCACTGAAAGCAGACACTACACCCAAAACCAACACTGCACCAAAACCAGAAACTACCACGGAACTGCATCAAAACCAGACACTGAACCGAAACCAGGCACTGCACCAAAATCCGACACTGCACCAAAATTTTTCATTGCACCAAAACAAGACAACTGACCAAAACTAGACACAGCACCAAAACCAGACTCTGCACCGAAACCAGACAGTGCCCTAAAACCATACATTGCACCCAAACCTAACACAGCACACAAACATGACACTGCACCCATACCTGACACTACACCAAAACCAAACATTGCAACAAAGCCAGACACTGAACGGAAACTAACACAGCACCAAAACCCGACCTTGCAGAAAAGCCAGACACTGCACACAAACCCAACACAGGACCAAAACCCGACACTGAACCATAACCAGAAACTGCACCAAAACCAGACACTGCTCCAAAACACAACACTACACCCAAACCCAGCACTGCACCAAAACCAGACAGTGCACTAAAACCACACATTGCACCCAAACCTGACACTGCACCCAAACACGACACTGCACACAAACCCGACACTACAACAAAACCAAACATTGCAACAAAGCCAGACACTGATAGGAAACCAACACAGCAACAAAACCCGACACTGCACCAAAACCGGAAATTGCAGAAAAGCCTGGCACTGCACCCAAACCCAACACAGGAACAAAACCCGACACTGCACCACAACCAGACAATGAACCAAACCAGACACTGCACCAAAATTTGCCATTGCACCAAAACCAGACACAGCACTGGAACCAGACACTGCTGCAAAACACAACACTGTACCAAAAACCGACACTGCACCAAAACCAGACACTGCACCCAAACCCGACACTGCACTGAAACTAGACACTGCACTAAAAGCAGAAACTACACCCAAACCCAACACTGCACCAAAACTAGACACTACAACGGAACTGCACCAAAACCAGACACTGAACAAAAACCAGGCACTGCACCAAAATCAGACACTGCACCAGAATTTGCCATTGCACCAAAACCCGAAACGGAACCGAAACCAGACGCTGCACCAAAACCAGACACTGCATGAAACCAGACACTGCACTGAAACCAGACACTGCAGCAAAAGCAGACTCTGCACAAAAATCAGACATTGCACCAAAACCAGGTATTGCACACAAAGCAGACACTGCACCCAAACCCGACACTGCACCAAAACCCGAATTTGCAGAAAAGAAAGACACTGTACACAAACCCAACACAGGACCAAAACCCTAACACTGCACCATAACCAGAAAATGCACCAAAACCAGACACTGCTCCAAAACACAACACTGCACTGAAACCCAGCACTGCACAGAAACAAGACAGTGCACTAAAACCACACATTGCAACCAAACCTGACACTGCACCCAAACACGACACTGCACACAAACCCGACACTACACCAAAACCAAACATTGCAACAAAGCCAGATACTAATCGGAAACCAAAACAGCAACAAAACCCGACACTGCACCAAAACTCAACATTGCACCCAAACACGACACTGCTCCAAAACCAGATATTGCAAGGAAACCAGATGCTGCACCAAAACCAGGCGCAGCACCGAAACTCAACACTTCAGCAAAGCCAGACACTGCACCAAACTCTTATGCTGCGCCAAAACCAGTCACTACACCAAACCCAACACTGCACCAAAACAGGACTCTGCACCAAAAACCAGACATTGCACCGCAACCCGACACTGCAACAAAACCAGACACTGCACCGAAACCAAACACTGCACCCAAACCAGATGCTGCAACAAAACTATACACTGCATAGAAACCCGACACTGCACCCGAACTAGACACTGCACTGAAAGCAGAAACTGCACGCAAACCCAAAACTGCACCAAAACCAGATACTTCTACGGAACTGCACCAAAACCAGACACAGATCTGAAACCAGACACTGCATCAAAATCAGACACAGCGCCAAAATTTGTCATTGCACCAAAACCAGACAAAACACCATAACCAGACACGGCACTGAAACCAGATACCGCACCAACACTGCACCAAACCCGACACTGCACTGAAACTAGACACTGCACTGAAAGCAGACACTACATCCAAAACCAACAGTGCACCAAAACCAGATACTACAACGGAACTGCATCAAAACCAGACACTGAACCGAAACCAGGCACTGCACCAAAATCCGACACTGCAACAAAATTTTTCATTGCACCAAAACAAGACAACAGACCAAAACCAGACACAGCACCAAAACCAGACACTGCATCGAAATCAGACAGTGCACTAAAAACAGACATTGCACCCAAACCCGACACTGTACCAAAACCCGACTTTGCATAAAAGCCAGTCACTGCACCCAAACCCAACACATGAACAAAACCCAACACTGCACCATAACCAGAAACTGCACCAAAACCAGACACTGCTCCAAAACACAACACTGCACCCAAACCCAGCACTGCACCGAAACCAGACAGTGCACTAAAACCACACATTGCACCCAAACCTGACACTGCACCCAAACACGACACTGCACACAAACCCGACACTACACCAAAACCAAACATTGCAACAAAGCCAGACACTGAACGGAAACCAACACAGCAACAAAACCCGACACTGCACCAAAACCCGACTTTGCAGAAAAACCAGGCACTGCACCCAAACCCAACACAGGAACAAAACCCGACACTGCACCATAAGCATAAACTGCACCAAAACCAGACACTGCTCCAAAACACAACACTGCACCCAAACCCAGCACTGCACCGCAACCAAATACTACATCAAAACTAGATGCTGCAACTAAACCACATGCTGCAAAGAAACCAGACACTGCAGCAAAACCAGACACTGCTGAAAAACCCAACACTGTACCAAAAACGACACTGCACCAAAACCAAACACTACACCCAAACCCTACACTGCACTGAAACTCGACACTGCAGTAAAGCAGACACTACACCCAAACCCAACACTGCACTAAAACCAGACAATACAACGGAACTGCACCAAAACCAGACAGTGAACCAAAACAAGGCACTGCACCAAAATCAGGCACTGCACCAAAATTTGCCATTGCACCAAAACCAGACACAGCACTGGAACCAGACACTGCACCAAAACCAGACTCTGCACCCAAACCCGAAACAGAAACGAAAGCAGACATTGCACCGAAACCAGAATCCGCACCAAAACACGACACTGCACTGAAACCAAACACTGCAGCAAACCAGACACTGCAGCAAAAGCGGACCCTGCACCAAAATCAGACACTGCACCAAAACCAGGTATTGCACACAAACCAGACACTGCATCCAAACCCGACACTGCACCAAAACCAGACATTGTACCAAAGCCAGTCACTGCACACAAATCCTTCACTGCATGAAAACTGGAAACTACACCGAAACTGCACCAAAACCAGACACTGCACCAAAACCAGATACTGCAACAAAACCTGACATTGCACCAAAGCAAGGCACTGCACCGAAACCAGATACTGCACTGAATCAGGACACTACACCCAAACCAGGAACTGCACCAAAACCAGACATTGCACCCAAACCCGACACTGCTCCAAAACCAGACATTGCAAGGAAACCAGATACTGCACCAAACCAGGCGCAGCACCAAAACTCAACACTTCAGCAAAACCAGACACTGCACCTAACTCCTACGCTGCACCAAAATCAGTCACTGCACCAAACCCAACACTGCACCAAAACAGGACTCTGCACCAAAACCCAGACATTGCACCGCAACCCGACACTGCACCAAAACCAGACACTACACCGAAACCATACACTGCACCCAAACCAGATGCTGCAACAAAACTACATGCTGCATAGAAACCCGGCACTGCACCAAAACTAGACACTGACCTGAAAGCAGACACTGCACCCAAACCCAACTCTGCACCAAAACCAGATACTTCTACGGAACTGCACCAAATCCAGACACTGATCTGAAACCAAGCACTGGATCAATATCAGTCACAGTGCCAAAACTTGTCATTGCACCAAAACCAGACAAAACACCATAACCAGACACGGCACTGAAACCAGATACCGCACCAACACTGCACCAAACCCGACACTGCACTGAAACTAGAAACTGCACTGAAAGCAGACACTACACCCAAAACCAACACTGCACCAAAACCAGAAACTACCACGGAACTGCATCAAAACCAGACACTGAACCGAAACCAGGCACTGCACCAAAATCCGACACTGCACCAAAATTTTTCATTGCACCAAAACAAGACAACTGACCAAAACTAGACACAGCACCAAAACCAGACTCTGCACCGAAACCAGACAGTGCCCTAAAACCATACATTGCACCCAAACCTAACACAGCACACAAACATGACACTGCACCCATACCTGACACTACACCAAAACCAAACATTGCAACAAAGCCAGACACTGAACGGAAACTAACACAGCACCAAAACCCGACCTTGCAGAAAAGCCAGACACTGCACACAAACCCAACACAGGACCAAAACCCGACACTGAACCATAACCAGAAACTGCACCAAAACCAGACACTGCTCCAAAACACAACACTACACCCAAACCCAGCACTGCACCAAAACCAGACAGTGCACTAAAACCACACATTGCACCCAAACCTGACACTGCACCCAAACACGACACTGCACACAAACCCGACACTACAACAAAACCAAACATTGCAACAAAGCCAGACACTGATAGGAAACCAACACAGCAACAAAACCCGACACTGCACCAAAACCGGAAATTGCAGAAAAGCCTGGCACTGCACCCAAACCCAACACAGGAACAAAACCCGACACTGCACCACAACCAGACAATTAACCAAACCAGACACTGCACCAAAATTTGCCATTGCACCAAAACCAGACACAGCACTGGAACCAGACACTGCTGCAAAACACAACACTGTACCAAAAACCGACACTGCACCAAAACCAGACACTGCACCCAAACCCGACACTGCACTGAAACTAGACACTGCACTAAAAGCAGAAACTACACCCAAACCCAACACTGCACCAAAACTAGACACTACAACGGAACTGCACCAAAACCAGACACTGAACAAAAACCAGGCACTGCACCAAAATCAGACACTGCACCAGAATTTGCCATTGCACCACAACCAGACACAGCACTGGAACCAGACACTGCACCAAAACCAGACTCTGCACCAAAACCCGAAACGGAACCGAAACCAGACGCTGCACCAAAACCAGACACTGCATGAAACCAGACACTGCACTGAAACCAGACACTGCAGCAAAAGCAGACTCTGCACAAAAATCAGACATTGCACCAAAACCAGGTATTGCACACAAAGCAGACACTGCACCCAAACCCGACACTGCACCAAAACCCGAATTTGCAGAAAAGAAAGACACTGTACACAAACCCAACACAGGACCAAAACCCTAACACTGCACCATAACCAGAAAATGCACCAAAACCAGACACTGCTCCAAAACACAACACTGCACTGAAACCCAGCACTGCACAGAAACAAGACAGTGCACTAAAACCACACATTGCAACCAAACCTGACACTGCACCCAAACACGACACTGCACACAAACCCGACACTACACCAAAACCAAACATTGCAACAAAGCCAGATACTAATCGGAAACCAAAACAGCAACAAAACCCGACACTGCACCAAAACTCAACATTGCACCCAAACCCGACACTGCTCCAAAACCAGATATTGCAAGGAAACCAGATGCTGCACCAAAACCAGGCGCAGCACCGAAACTCAACACTTCAGCAAAGCCAGACACTGCACCAAACTCTTATGCTGCGCCAAAACCAGTCACTACACCAAACCCAACACTGCACCAAAACAGGACTCTGCAACAAAAACCAGACATTGCACCGCAACCCGACACTGCAACAAAACCAGACACTGCACCGAAACCAAACACTGCACCCAAACCAGATGCTGCAACAAAACTATACACTGCATAGAAACCCGACACTGCACCCGAACTAGACACTGCACTGAAAGCAAAACTGCACGCAAACCCAAAACTGCACCAAAACCAGATACTTCTACGGAACTGCACCAAAACCAGACACTGATCTGAAACCAGACACTGCATCAAAATCAGACACAGCGCCAAAATTTGTCATTGCACCAAAACCAGACAAAACACCATAACCAGACACGGCACTGAAACCAGATACCGCACCAACACTGCACCAAACCCGACACTGCACTGAAACTAGACACTGCACTGAAAGCAGACACTACATCCAAAACCAACAGTGCACCAAAACCAGATACTACAACGGAACTGCATCAAAACCAGACACTGAACCGAAACCAGGCACTGCACCAAAAACCAGACATTGCACCGCAACCCGACACTGCAACAAAACCAGACACTACACCGAAACCATACACTGCACCCAAACCAGAGGCTGCAACTAAACTATACGCTGCATAGAAACCCGACACTGCACCCGAACTAGACACTGCACTGAAAGCAGAAACTGCACGCAAACCCAAAACTGCACCAAAACCAGATACTTCTACGGAACTGCACCAAAACCAGACACTGATCTGAAACCAGACACTGCATCAAAATCAGACACAGCGCCAAAATTTGTCATTGCACCAAAACCAGACAAAACACCATAACCAGACACGGCACTGAAACCAGATACCGCACCAACACTGCACCAAACCCGACACTGCACTGAAACTAGACACTGCACTGAAAGCAGACACTACACCCAAAACCAACAGTGCACCAAAACCAGATACTACAACGGAACTGCATCAAAACCAGACACTGAACTGAAACCAGGCACTGCACCAAAATCCGACACTGCAAAAAAATTTTTCATTGCACCAAAACAAGACAACAGACCAAAACCAGACACAGCACCAAAACCAGACACTGCACCGAAACCAGACAGTGCACTAAAAACAGACATTGCACCCAAACCCGACACTGCACCAAAACCCGACTTTGCAGAAAAGCCAGACACTGCACACAAACCCAAAACAGGACCAAAACCCGACACTGCACCATTACCAGAAACTGCACCAAAACCAGACTCTGCTCCAAAACACAACACTGCACCCAAACCCAGCACTGCACCGAAACCAGACAGTGCACAAAAACCACACATTGCAACCAAACCTGACACTGCACCCAAACAAGACACTGCACACAAACCCGACACTACACCAAAACCAAACATTGCAACAAAGCCAGACACTGAACGGAAACCAACACAGCAACAAAACCCGACACTGCACCAATACACGACTTTGCAGAAAAGCCAGGCACTGCACCCAAACCCAACACTGCACCGCAACCAAATACTATATCAAAACTAGATGCTGCAACTAAACCACATGCTGCAAAGAAACCAGACACTGCAGCAAAACCAGACACTGCTGAAAAACCCAACACTGTACCAAAACCCGACACTGCACCAAAACCAAACACTGCACCCAAACCCGACACTGCACTGAAACTAGACACTGCAGTAAAAGCAGACACTACACCCAAACCCAACACTGCACCAAAACCAGACACTACAACGGAACTGCACCAAAACCAGACACTGAACCAAAACAAGGCACTGCACCAAAATCAGGCACTGCACCAAAATTTGCCATTGCACCAAAACCAGACACAGCACTGGAACCAGACACTGCACCAAAACCAGACTCTGCACCCAAACCCGAAACAGAAACGAAAGCAGACACTGCACCGAAACCAGACTCCGCACCAAAACACGACATTGCACTGAAACCAAACACTGCACCAAACCAGACACTGCAGCAAAAGCGGACTCTGCACCAAAATCAGACTTTGCACCAAAACCAGGTATTGCACACAAACCAGACACTGCATCCAATCCCGACACTGCACCAAAACCAGACATTGTACCAAAGCCAGTCACTGCACACAAATCCGTCACTGCATGAAAACTGGAAACAACACCAAAACTGCACCAAAACCAGACACTGCTCCAAAACACAACACTGCACTGAAACCCAGCACTGCACCGAAACCAGAGAGTGCACTAAAACCATACATTGCAACCAAACCTGACACTTCACCCAAACACGACACTGCACACAAACCCGACACTACACCAAAACCAAACATTGCAACAAAGCCAGACACTGCACACAAATCCGTCACTGCATGAAAACTGGAAACTAAACCGAAACTGCACCAAAACCAGACACTGCACCAAAATCAGATACTGCAACAAAACCTGACATTGCACCAAAGCAAGGCAAAGCACCGAAACCAGATACTGCACTGAATCTGGACACTAAACCCAAACCAGGAACTGCAGCAAAACCAGACATTGCGCTCAAACCCGACACTGCTCCAAAACCAGACATTGCAAGGAAACCAGATACTGCACCAAACCAGGGGCAGCACCGAAACTCAACACTTCAGCAAAACCAGACACTGCACCAAACTCCTACGCTGCACCAAAACCAGTCACTGCACCAAACCCAACACTGCACCAAAACATGACTCTGCACCAAACACCAGACATTGCACCGCAACCCGACACTGCAACAAAACCAGACACTACACCGAAACCATACACTGCACCCAAACCAGATGCTGCAACAAAACTATACGCTGCATAGAAACCCGACACTGCACCCGAACTAGACACTGCACTGAAAGCAGAAACTGCAGGCAAACCCAAAACTGCACCAAAACCAGATACTGCTACGGAACTGCACCAAAACCAGACACTGATCTGAAACCAGCCACTGCATCAAAATCAGACACAGCGCCAAAATTTGTCATTGCACCAAAACCAGACAAAACACCATAACCAGACACGGCACTGAAACCAGATACCGCACCAAAATGCACCAAACCCGACACTGCACTGAAACTAGACACTGCACTGAAAGCAGACACTACACCCAAAACCAACAGTGCACCAAAAGCAGATACTACAACGGAACTGCATCAAAACCAGACACTGAACCGAAACCAGGCACTGCACCAAAATCCGACACTGCAAAAAAATTTTTCATTGCACCAAAACAAGACAACAGACCAAAACCAGACACAGCACCAAAACCAGACACTGCACTGAAACCAGACAGTGCACTAAAAACAGACATTGCACCCAAACCCGACACTACACCAAAACCCGACTTTGCAAAAAAGCCAGACACTGCACACAAACCCAACACAGGACCAAAACCCGACACTGCACCATAACCAGAAACTGCACCAAAACCAGACACTGCTCCAAAACACTGCACTGCATTGAAACCCAGCACTGCACCGAAACCAGACGCTGCACCAAAACCACACATTGCACCCAAACCTGACACTGCACCCAAACAAGACACTGCACACAAACCCGACACTACACCAAAACCAAACATTGCAACAAAGCCAGACACTGAACGGAAACCAACACAGCAACAAAACCCGACACTGCACCAATACACGACTTTGCAGAAAAGCCAGGCACTGCACACAAACCCAACACATGAACAAAAACCCAAAACTGCACCATAACCAGCAACTGCACCAAAACCAGACACTGCTCCAAAACACAACACTGCACCCAAACCCAGCACTGCACCGAAACAAGACAGTGCACTAAAACCACACATTGCAACCAAACCTGACACTGCACCCAAACACGACACTACACACAAACCCGACAATACACCACAACCTGACTTTGCTGAAAAGCCTGGCACTGCACCCAAACCCAACACAGGAACAAAACCCGACACTGCACCACAACCAGACAATGAACCAAACCAGGCACTGCACCAAAATCAGACACTGCACCAAAATTTGCCATTGCACCAAAATCAGACACAGCACTGGAACCAGACACTGCTGCAAAACACAACACTGTACCAAAAACCGACACTGCACCAAAACCAGACACTGCACCCAAACCCGACACTGCACTGAAACTAGACACTGCACTAAAAGCAGAAACTACACCCAAACCCAACACTGCACCAAAACTAGACACTACAACGGAACTGCACCAAAACCAGACACTGAACAAAAACCAGGCACTGCAACAAAATCAGACACTGCAACAGAATTTGCCATTGCACCACAACCAGACACAGCACTGGAACCAGACACTGCACCAAAACCACACTCTGCACCAAAACCCGAAACAGAACCGAAACCAGACTCTGCACCAAAACCAGACTCTGCACCAAAACCCGAAACGGAACAGAAACCAGACACTGCTCCGAAACCAGACTCCGCACCAAAATCAGACACTGCACTGAAACCAGACACTGCACAAAACCAGACACTGCAGCAAAAGCAGACACAGCACCAAAATCAGACATTGCACCAAAACCAGGTATTGCACACAAACCAGACACTGCACCCAAAACCGACACTGCACCAAAACCCGACTTTGCAGAAAAGCCAGACACTGCACACAAACCCAACACAGGACCAAAACCCGACACTACACCATAACCAGAAACTGCACCAAAACCAGACACTGCTCCAAAACACAACACTGCACCGAAACCCAGCACCGCACCAAAACCAGACAGTGCACTAAAACCACACATTGCAACCAAACCTGACACTGCACCCAAACACGACACTGCACACAAACCCGACACTACACCAAAACCAAACATTGCAACAAAGCCAGATACTAATCGGAAACCAACACAGCAACAAAACCCGACACTGCACCAAAACCAGACATTGCACCCAAACCCGACACTGCTCCAAAACCAGATATTGCAAGAAAACCAGATGCTGCACCAAAACCAGGCGCAGCACCGAAACCCAACACTTCAGCAAAGCCAGGCACTGCAACAAACTCTTATGCTGCGCCAAAACCAGTCACTACACCAAACCCAACACTGCACTAAAACAGGACTCTGCACCAAAAACCAGACATTGCTCCGCAACCCGACACTGCAACAAAGCCAGACACTACACCGAAACCATACACTGCACCCAAACCAGATGCTGCAACAAAACTATACGCTGCATAGAAACCCGACACTGCACCCGAACTAGACACTGCAATGAAAGCAGAAACTGCACGCAAACCCAAAACTGCACCAAAACCAGATACTTCTGCGGAACTGCACCAAAACCAGACACTGATCTGAAACCAGCCACTGCATCAAAATCAGACACAGCGCCAAAATTTGTCATTGCACCAAAACCAGACAAAACACCATAACCAGACACGGCACTGAAACCAGACACTGCACCAACACGGCACCAGACCCGACACTGCACTGAAACTAGACACTGCACTGAAAGCAGACACTACACCCAAAACCAACAGTGCACCAAAACCAGATACTACAACGGAACTGCATCAAAACCAGACACTGAACCGAAACCAGGCACTGCACCAAAATCCGACACGGCAACAAAATTTTTCATTGCACCAAAACAAGACAACAGACCAAAACCAGACACAGCACCAAAACCAGACACTGCACCGAAACCAGAGAGTGCACTAAAAACAGACATTGCACCCAAACCCGACACTGCACCAAAACCCGACTTTGCAGAAAAGCCAGACACTGCACACAAACCCAACACAGGACCAAAACCCGACACTGCACCATAACCAGAAACTGCACCAAAACAAGACTCTGCTCCAAAACACAAAACTGCACCGAAACCCAGCACTGCACCGAAACCAGACAGTGCACAAAAACCACACATTGCAACCAAACCTGACACTGCACCCAAACAAGACACTGCACACAAACCCGACACTACACCAAAATCAAACATTGCAACAAAGCCAGACACTGATCGGAAACCAACACAGCAACAAAACCCGACACTGCACGAATACACGACTTTGCAGAAAAGCCAGGCACTGCACACAAACCCAACACAGGAACAAAACCCGACACTGCACCATAAGCATAAACTGCACCAAAACCAGACACTGCTCCAAAACACAACACTGCACCCAAACCCAGCACTGCACCGCAACCAAATACTACATCAAAACTAGATGCTGCAACTAAACCACATGCTGCAAAGAAACCAGACACTGCAGCAAAACCAGACACTGCTGAAAACCCAACACTGTACCAAAACCCGACACTGCACCAAAACCAAACACTGCACCCAAACCCGACACTGCACTGAAACTAGACACTGCAGTAAAAGCAGACACTACACCCAAACCCAACACTGCACCAAAACCAGACACTACAACGGAACTGCACCAAAACCAGACACTGAACCAAAACAAGGCACTGCACCAAAATCAGGCACTGCACCAAAATTTGCCATTGCACCAAAACCAGACACAGCACTGGAACCAGACACTGCACCAAAACCAGACTTGGCACCCAAACCCGAAACAGAAACGAAAGCAGACACTGCACCAAACCCAGACTCCGCACCAAAACACGACACTGCACTGAAACCAAACACTGCACCAAACCAGACACTGCAGCAAAAGCGGACTCTGCACCAAAATCAGACTTTGCACCAAAATCAGGTATTGCACACAAACCAGACACTGCATCCAAACCCGACACTGCACCAAAACCAGACATTGTACCAAAGCCAGTCACTGCACACAAATCCGTCACTGCATGAAAACTGGAAACTACACCAAAACTGGACAAAAACCAGACACTGCACCAAAACCAGATACTGCAACAAAACCTGACATTGCACCAAAGCAAGGCACTGAATCGAAACCAGATACTGCACTGAATCTGGACACTACACCCAAACCAGGAACTGCTCCAAAACCAGACATTGCAAGGAAACCAGATACTGCACCAAAACCAGGTGCAGCACCGAAACTCAACACTTCAGCAAAACCAAACACTGCACCAAACCCGACACTGCACTGAAACTAGACACTGCACTGAAAGCAGACACTACACCCAAAACCAACAGTGCACCAAAAGCAGATACTACAACGGAACTGCATCAAAACCAGACACTGAACCGAAACCAGGCACTGCACCAAAATCCGACACTGCAAAAAAATTTTTCATTGCACCAAAACAAGACAACAGACCAAAACCAGACACAGCACCAAAACCGGACACTGCACTGAAACCAGACAGTGCACTAAAAACAGACATTGCACCCAAACCCGACACTACACCAAAACCCGACTTTGCAAAAAAGCCAGACACTGCACACAAGCCCAACACAGGACCAAAACCCGACACTGCACCATAACCAGAAACTGCACCAAAACCAGACACTGCTCCAAAACACAGCACTGCATTGAAACCCAGCACTGCACCGAAACCAGACGCTGCACCAAAACCACACATTGCAACCAAACCTGACACTGCACCCAAACAAGACACTGCACACAAACCCGACACTACACCAAAACCAAACATTGCAACAAAGCCAGACACTGAACGGAAACCAACACAGCAACAAAACCCGACACTGCACCAATACACGACTTTGCAGAAAAGCCAGGCACTGCACACAAACCCAACACAGGAACAAAACCCGACACTGCACCATAAGCATAAACTGCACCAAAACCAGACACTGCTCCAAAACACAACACTGCACCCAAACCCAGCACTGCACCGCAACCAAATACTACATCAAAACTAGATGCTGCAACTAAACCACATGCTGCAAAGAAACCAGACACTGCAGCAAAACCAGACACTGCTGAAAAACCCAACACTGTACCAAAACCCGACACTGCACCAAAACCAAACACTGCACCCAAACCCGACACTGCACTGAAACTAGACACTGCACCAAAACCAGACACTACAACGGAACTGCACCAAAACCAGACACTGAACCAAAACAAGGCACTGCACCAAAATCAGGCACTGCACCAAAATTTGCCATTGCACCAAAACCAGACACAGCACTGGAACCAGACACTGCACCAAAACCAGACTCTGCAGAAAAGCCAGACACTGCACACAAACCCAACACAGGACCAAAACCCGACACTGCACCATAACCAGAAACTGCACCAAAATCAGACTCTGCTCCAAAACACAAAACTGCACCGAAACCCAGCACTGCACCGAAACCAGACAGTCCACAAAAACCACACATTGCAACCAAAGCTGACACTGCACCCAAACAAGACACTGCACACAAACCCGACACTACACCAAAACCAAACATTGCAACAAAGCCAGACACTGAACGGAAACCAACACAGCAACAAAACCCGACACTGCACCAATACACGATTTTGCAGAAAAGTCAGACACTGCACACAAACCCAACACAGGACCAAAACCCGACACTGCACCATAACAAGAAACTGCACCAAAACCAGACACTGCTCCAAAACACAACAATGCACCAAAACCCAGCAAAGCACCGAAACCAGGCAGTGCACTAAAACCACACATTGCACCCAAACCTGACACTGCACCCAAACACGACACTGCACACCAACCCGACACTACACCAAAACCAAACATTGCAACAGAGCCAAACACTGATCGGAAACCAACACAGCAACAAAAAACGACACTCCACCAAAACCTGACTTTGCAGAAAAGACAGGCACTGCACCCAAACCCAACACAGGAACAAAACCCGACACTGCACCATAAGCATAAACTGCACCAAAACCAGACACTGCTCCAAAACACAACACTGCACCCAAACCCAGCACTGCACTGAAACCAAACACTACATCGAAACTAGATGCTGCAAAGAAAACACATGCTGCAAAAAACCAGACACTGCAGCAAAACCAGACACTGCTGCAAAACCCAACACTGTACCAAAACCCGACACTGCACCAAAACCAGACACTGCACCCAAACCCGACAGTGCACTGAAACTAGACACTGCAGTAAATGCAGACAGTACACCCAAACCCAACACTGCACCAAAACCAGACACGACAACGGACCTGCACCAAAACCAGACACTGCACCAAACTCGACACTGCACCAAAACCCGACTTGGCAGAAAAGCCAGACACTGCACACAAACCCAACACAGGACCAAAACCCGACACTGCACCATAACCAGAAACTGCACCAAAACCAGACTCTGCTACAAAACACAAGACTGCACCCAAACCCAGCACTGCACCAAAACCAGACAGTGCACTAAAACCATACATTGCAACCAAACCTGACACTTCACCCAAACACGACACTGCACACAAACCCGACACTACACCAAAACCAAACATTGCAACAAAGCCAGACACTGCACACAAATCCGTCACTGCATGAAAACTGGAAACTACACCGAAACTGCACCAAAACCAGACACTGCACCAAAACCAGATACTGCAACAAAACCTGACATTGCACCAAAGCAAGGCACTGCACCGAAACCAGATACTGCACTGAATCTGGACACTAAACCCAAACCAGGAACTGCAGCAAAACCCAACATTGCACCCAAACCCGACACAGCTCCAAAACCAGACATTGCAAGGAAACCAGATACTGCACCAAACCAGGGGCAGCACCGAAACTTAACACTTCAGCAAAACCAGACACTGCACCAAACTCCTACGCTGCACCAAAACCAGTCACTGCACCAAACCCAACACTGCACCAAAACATGACTCTGCACCAAACACCAGACATTGCACCGCAACCCGACACTGCACCAAAACCAGACACTACACCGAAACCATACACTGCACCCAAACCAGATGCTGCAACAAAACTACATGCTGCATAGAAACCCGACACTGCACCCAAACTAGACACTGCACTGAAAGCAGACACTGCACCCAAACCCAACACTGCACCAAAACCAGATACTGCTACAGAACGGCACCAAAACCAGACACTGATCTGAAACAAGGCACTGCATCAAAATCAGACACAGCAACAAAATTTGTCATTGCACCAAAACCAGACAAAACACCAAAACCAGACACTGCACTGAAACTAGACACTGCACTGAAAGCAGACACTACACCCAAAACCAACAGTGCACCAAAACCAGATAATACAACGGAACTGCTTCAAAACCAGACACTGAACCGAAACCAGGCACTGCACCAAAATCCGACACTGCAACAAAATTTTTCATTGCACCAATACAAAGCAACAGACCAAAACCAGACACAGCACCAAAAACAGACATTGCACCCAAACCCGACACAGCACCAAAACCCGACTTTGCAGAAAAGCCAGGCACTGCACCCAAACCCAACACAGGAACAAAACCCGACACTGCACCATAACCAGAAACTGCACCAAAACCAGACACTGCTCCAAAACACAACACTGCACCCAAACCCAGCAAAGCACCGAAACCAGGCAGTGCACTAAAACCACACATTGCACCCAAACCTGACACTGCACCCAAACACGACACTGCACACAAACCCGACATTACACCAAAACCAAACATTGCAACAAAGCCAAACACTGATCGGAAACCATCACAGCAACAAAACCCGACACTGCACCAAAACCTGACTTTGCAGAAAAGCCAGGCACTGCACCCAAACCCAACACAGGAACAAAACCCGACACTGCACCATAACCAGAAACTGCACCAAAACCAGACACTGCTCCAAAACACAACACTGCACCCAAACCCAGCACTGCACCGAAACCAAACACTACATCAAAACTAGATGCTGCAACGAAACCACATGCTGCAAAAAAAACCAGACACTGCAGCAAAACCAGACACTGCTGCAAAACCCAACACTGTACCAAAACCCGACACTGCACCAAAACCAGACACTGCACCCAAACCCGACAGTGCACTGAAACTAGACACTGCAGTAAAAGCAGACAGTACACCCAGACCCAACACGGCACCAAAACCAGACACGACAACGGAACTGCACCAAAACCAGACACTGCACCCAAACCCGACACTGCACCAAAACCCGACTTTGCAGAAAAGCCAGACACTGCACACAAACCCAACACAGGACCGAAACTGCACCATAACCAGAAACTGCACCAAAACCAGACACTGCTCCAAAACACAACACTGCACTGAAACCCAGCACTGCACCAAAACCAGACAGTGCACTAAAACCATACATTGCAAACAAACCTGACACTGCACCCAAACACGACACTGCACACAAACCCGACACTACACCAAAACCAAACTTTGCAACAAAGCCAGATACTAATCGGAAACCAACACAGCAACAAAACCCGACACTGCACCAAAACCCAACATTCACCCAAACCCGACACTGCTCCAAAACCAGATATTGCAAGGAAACCTGATGCTGCACCAAAACCAGGCGCAGCACCGAAACTCAACACTTCAGCAAAGCCAGACACTGCACCAAACTCTTATGCTGCGCCAAAACCAGTCACTACACCAAAACCAACACTGCACCAAAACAGGACTCTGCACCAAAAACCAGACATTGCACCGCAACCCGACAGTGCAACAAAACCAGACACTACACCGAAACCATACACAGCACCCAAACCAGATGCTGCAAAAAAACCAAACACTGCACCCAAACCCGACATTGCACTGAAACTAGACACTGCACTGAAAGCAGACACTACACCCAAAACCAACAGTGCACCAAAACCAGATACTACAACGGAACTGCATCAAAACCAGACACTGAACTGAAACCAGGCACTGCACCAAAATCCGACACTGCAAAAAAATTTTTCATTGCACCAAAACAAGACAACAGACCAAAACCAGACACAGCACCAAAACCAGACACTGCACCGAAACCAGACAGTGTACTAAAAACAGACATTGCACCCAAACCCGACACTGCACCAAAACCCGACTTTGCAGAAAAGCCAGACACTGCACACAAACCCAACACAGGACCAAAACCCGACACTGCACCATAACCAGAAACTGCACCAAAATCAGACTCTGCTACAAAACACAACACTGCACCGAAACCCAGCACTGCACCGAAACCAGACAGTGCACAAAAACCACACATTGCAACCAAACCTGACACTGCACCCAAACAAGACACTGCACACAAACCCGACACTACACCAAAACCAAACATTGCAACAAAGCCAGACACTGATCGGAAACCAACACAGCAACAAAACCCGACACTGCACCACTACACGACTTTGCAGAAAAACCAGGCACTGCACCCAAACCCAACACGGGAACAAAACCCGACACTGCACCATAAGTATAAACTACACCAAAACCAGACACTGCTCCAAAACACAACACTGCACCCAAACCCAGCACTGCACCGCAACCAAATACTACATCAAAACTAGATGCTGCAACTAAACCACATGCTGCAAAGAAACCAGACACTGCAGCAAAACCAGACACTGCTGAAAAACCCAACACTGTACCAAAACCCGACACTGCACCAAAACCAAACACTGCACCCAAACCCGACACTGCACTGAAACTAGACACTGCAGTAAAAGCAGACACTACACCCAAACCCAACACTGCACCAAAACCAGACACTACAACGGAACTGCACCAAAACCAGACACTGAACCAAAACAAGGCACTGCACCAAAATCAGGCACTGCACCAAAATTTGCCATTGCACCAAAACCAGACACAGCACTGGAACC
This sequence comes from Carcharodon carcharias, assembly GCF_017639515.1. NCBI lineage: Eukaryota > Metazoa > Chordata > Chondrichthyes > Lamniformes > Lamnidae > Carcharodon > Carcharodon carcharias. Next base: position 5,509,251 of record NC_054480.1, on the reverse strand, counting down.
AGACACTGCACCAAAACCAGACTCTGCAGAAAAGCCAGACACTGCACACAAACCCAACACAGGACCAAAACCCGACACTGCACCATAACCAGAAACTGCACCAAAATCAGACTCTGCTCCAAAACACAAAACTGCACCGAAACCCAGCACTGCACCGAAACCAGACAGTCCACAAAAACCACACATTGCAACCAAAGCTGACACTGCACCCAAACAAGACACTGCACACAACCCGACACTACACCAAAACCAAACATTGCAACAAAGCCAGACACTGAACGGAAACCAACACAGCAACAAAACCCGACACTGCACCAATACACGATTTTGCAGAAAAGTCAGACACTGCACACAAACCCAACACAGGACCAAAACCCGACACTGCAGCATAACAAGAAACTGCACCAAAACCAGACACTGCTCCAAAACACAACAATGCACCAAAACCCAGCAAAGCACCGAAACCAGGCAGTGCACTAAAACCACACATTGCACCCAAACCTGACACTGCACCCAAACACGACACTGCACACCAACCCGACACTACACCAAAACCAAACATTGCAACAGAGCCAAACACTGATCGGAAACCAACACAGCAACAAAACCCGACACTCCACCAAAACCTGACTTTGCAGAAAAGACAGGCACTGCACCCAAACCCAACACAGGAACAAAACCCGACACTGCACCATAAGCATAAACTGCACCAAAACCAGACACTGCTCCAAAACACAACACTGCACCCAAACCCAGCACTGCACTGAAACCAAACACTACATCGAAACTAGATGCTGCAAAGAAAACACATGCTGCAAAAAACCAGACACTGCAGCAAAACCAGACACTGTTGCAAAACCCAACACTGTACCAAAACCCGACACTGCACCAAAACCAGACACTGCACCCAAACCCGACAGTGCACTGAAACTAGACACTGCAGTAAATGCAGACAGTACACCCAAACCCAACACTGCACCAAAACCAGACACGACAACGGACCTGCACCAAAACCAGACACTGCACCAAACTCGACACTGCACCAAAACCCGACTTTGCAGAAAAGCCAGACACTGCACACAAACCCAACACAGGACCAAAACCCGACACTGCACCATAACCAGAAACTGCACCAAAACCAGACACTGCTCCAAAACACAACACTGCACCCAAACCCAGCACTGCACCAAAACCAGACAGTGCACTAAAACCATACATTGCAACCAAACCTGACACTTCACCCAAACACGACACTGCACACAAACCCGACACTACACCAAAACCAAACATTGCAACAAAGCCAGACACTGCACACAAATCCGTCACTGCATGAAAACTGGAAACTACACCGAAACTGCACCAAAACCAGATACTGCAACAAAACCTGACATTGCACCAAAGCAAGGCACTGCACCGAAACCAGATACTGCACTGAATCTGGACACTAAACCCAAACCAGGAACTGCAGCAAAACCAGACATTGCACCCAAACCCGACACTGCTCCAAAACCAGACATTGCAAGGAAACCAGATACTGCACAAAAACCAGGCGCAGCACCGAAACTCGACACTTCAGCAAAACCAGACACTGCACCAAACTCCTACGCTGCACCAAAACCAGTCACTGCACCAAACCCAACACTGCACCAAAACATGACTCTGCACCAAACACCAGACATTGCACCGCAACCCGACACTGCACCAAAACCAGACACTACACCGAAACCATACACTGCACCCAAACCAGATGCTGCAACAAAACTACATGCTGCATAGAAACCCGACACTGCACCCAAACTAGACACTGCACTGAAAGCAGACACTGCACCCAAACCCAACAGTGCACCAAAACCAGATACTTCTACAGAACGGCACCAAAACCAGACACTGATCTGAAACAAGGCACTGCATCAAAATCAGACACAGCAACAAAATTTGTCATTGCACCAAAACCAGACAAAACACCAAAACCAGACACTGCACTGAAACTAGACACTGCACTGAAAGCAGACACTACACCCAAAACCAACAGTGCACCAAAACCAGATAATACAACGGAACTGCTTCAAAACCAGACACTGAACCGAAACCAGGCACTGCACCAAAATCCGACACTGCAACAAAATTTTTCATTGCACCAAAACAAGGCAACAGACCAAAACCAGACACAGCACCAAAACCAGACATTGCACCCAAACCCGACACTGCACCAAAACCCGACTTTGCAGAAAAGCCAGGCACTGCACCAAACCCAACACAGGAACAAAACCCGACACTGCACCATAACCAGAAACTGCACCAAAACCAGACACTGCTCCAAAACACAACACTGCACCCAAACCCAGCAAAGCACCGAAACCAGGCAGTGCACTAAAACCACACATTGCACCCAAACCTGACACTGCACCCAAACACGACACTGCACACAAACCCGACATTACACCAAAACCAAACATTGCAACAAAGCCAAACACTGATCGGAAACCATCACAGCAACAAAACCCGACACTGCACCAAAACCTGACTTTGCAGAAAAGCCAGGCACTGCACCCAAACCCAACACAGGAACAAAACCCGACACTGCACCATAAGCATAAACTGCACCAAAACCAGACACTGCTCCAAAACACAACACTGCACCCAAACCCAGCACTGCACCGAAACCAAACACTACATCAAAACTAGATGCTGCAACGAAACCACATGCTGCAAAAAAAACCAGACACTGCAGCAAAACCAGACACTGCTGCAAAACCCAACACTGTACCAAAACCCGACACTGCACCAAAACCAGACACTGCACCCAAACCCGACAGTGCACTGAAACTAGACACTGCAGTAAAAGCAGACAGTACACCCAGGCCCAACACGGCACCAAAACCAGACACGACAACGGAACTGCACCAAAACCAGACACTGCACCCAAACCCGACACTGCACCAAAACCCGACTTTGCAGAAAAGCCAGACACTGCACACAAACCCAACACAGGACCAAAACCCGAAACTGCACCATAACCAGAAACTGCACCAAAACCAGACACTGCTCCAAAACACAACACTGCACTGAAACCCAGCACTGCACCAAAACCAGACAGTGCACTAAAACCATACATTGCAACCAAACCTGACACTGCACCCAAACACGACACTGCACACAAACCCGACACTACACCAAAACCAAACATTGCAACAAAGCCAGATACTAATCGGAAACCAACACAGCAACAAAACCCGACACTGCACCAAAACCCAACATTGCACCCAAACCCGACACTGCTCCAAAACCAGATATTGCAAGGAAACCTGATGCTGCACCAAAACCAGGCGCAGCACCGAAACTCAACACTTCAGCAAAGCCAGACAAAGCACCAAACTCTTATGCTGCACCAAAACCAGTCACTACACCAAACCCAACACTGCACCAAAACAGGACTCGGCACCAAAAACCAGACATTGCACCGCAACCCGACAGTGCAACAAAACCAGACACTACACCGAAACCATACACAGCACGCAAACCAGATGCTGCAAAAAAACCAAACACTGCACCCAAACCCGACATTGCACTGAAACTAGACACTGCACTGAAAGCAGACACTACACCCAAAACCAACAGTGCACCAAAACCAGATACTACAACGGAACTGCATCAAAACCAGACACTGAACCGAAACCAGGCACTGCACCAAAATCCGACACTGCAAAAAAATTTTTCATTGCACCAAAACAAGACAACAGACCAAAACCAGACACAGCACCAAAACCAGACACTGCACCGAAACCAGACAGTGTACTAAAAACAGACATTGCACCCAAACCCGACACTGCACCAAAACCCGACTTTGCAGAAAAGCCAGACACTGCACACAAACCCAACACAGGACCAAAACCCGACACTGCACCATAACCAGAAACTGCACCAAAACCAGACTCTGCTACAAAACACAAGACTGCACCGAAACCCAGCACTGCACCGAAACCAGACAGTGCACAAAAACCACACATTGCAACCAAACCTGACACTGCACCCAAACAAGACACTGCACACAAACCCGACACTACACCAAAACCAAACATTGCAACAAAGCCAGACACTGAACGGAAACCAACACAGCAACAAAACCCGACACTGCACCAATACACGACTTTGCAGAAAAGCCAGGCACTGCACACAAACCCAACACATGAACAAAACCCGACACTGCACCATAACCAGAAACTGCACCAAATCCAGACACTGCTCCAAAACACAACACTGCACCCAAACCCAGCACTGCACCGAAACCAGACATGGAACTAAAACCACACATTGCAACCAAACCTGACACTGCACCCAAACACGACACTGCACACAAACCCGACACTACACCAAAACCAAACATTGCAACAAAGCCAGACACTGATCGGAAACCAACACAGCAACAAAACCCGACACTGCACCAAAACCCGACTTTGCAGAAAAACCAGGCACTGCACCCAAACCCAACACAGGAACAAAACCCGACACTGCACCATAAGTATAAACTACACCAAAACCAGACACTGCTCCAAAACACAACACTGCACCCAAACCCAGCACTGCACCGCAACCAAATACTACATCAAAACTAGATGCTGCAACTAAACCACATGCTGCAAAGAAACCAGACACTGCAGCAAAACCAGACACTGCTGAAAAACCCAACACTGTACCAAAACCCGACACTGCACCAAAACCAAACACTGCACCCAAACCCGACACTGCACTGAAACTAGACACTGCAGTAAAAGCAGACACTACACCCAAACCCAACACTGCACCAAAACCAGACACTACAACGGAACTGCACCAAAACCAGACACTGAACCAAAACAAGGCACTGCACCAAAATCAGGCACTGCACCAAAATTTGCCATTGCACCAAAACCAGACACAGCACTGGAACCAGACACTGCACCAAAACCAGACTCTGCAGAAAAGCCAGACACTGCACACAAACCCAACACAGGACCAAAACCCGACACTGCACCATAACCAGAAACTGCACCAAAATCAGACTCTGCTCCAAAACACAAAACTGCACCGAAACCCAGCACTGCACCGAAACCAGACAGTCCACAAAAACCACACATTGCAACCAAAGCTGACACTGCACCCAAACAAGACACTGCACACAAACCCGACACTACACCAAAACCAAACATTGCAACAAAGCCAGACACTGAACGGAAACCAACACAGCAACAAAACCCGACACTGCACCAATACACGATTTTGCAGAAAAGTCAGACACTGCACACAAACCCAACACAGGACCAAAACCCGACACTGCACCATAACAAGAAACTGCACCAAAACCAGACACTGCTCCAAAACACAACAATGCACCAAAACCCAGCAAAGCACCGAAACCAGGCAGTGCACTAAAACCACACATTGCACCCAAACCTGACACTGCACCCAAACACGACACTGCACACCAACCCGACACTCCACCAAAACCTGACTTTGCAGAAAAGACAGGCACTGCACCCAAACCCAACACAGGAACAAAACCCGACACTGCACCATAAGCATAAACTGCACCAAAACCAGACACTGCTCCAAAACACAACACTGCACCCAAACCCAGCACTGCACTGAAACCAAACACTACATCGAAACTAGATGCTGCAAAGAAAACACATGCTGCAAAAAACCAGACACTGCAGCAAAACCAGACACTGCTGCAAAACCCAACACTGTACCAAAACCCGACACTGCACCAAAACCAGACACTGCACCCAAACCCGACAGTGCACTGAAACTAGACACTGCAGTAAATGCAGACAGTACACCCAAACCCAACACTGCACCAAAACCAGACACGACAACGGACCTGCACCAAAACCAGACACTGCACCAAACTCGACACTGCACCAAAACCCGACTTTGCAGAAAAGCCAGACACTGCACACAAACCCAACACAGGACCAAAACCCGACACTGCACCATAACCAGAAACTGCACCAAAACCAGACACTGCTCCAAAACACAACACTGCACCGAAACCCAGCACTGCGCCGAAACCAGACAGTGCACTAAAACCATACATTGCAACCAAACCTGACACTTCACCCAAACACGACACTGCACACAACCCGACACTACACCAAAACCAAACATTGCAACAAAGCCAGACACTGCACACAAATCCGTCACTGCATGAAAACTGGAAACTACACCGAAACTGCACCAAAACCAGACACTGCACCAAAACCAGATACTGCAACAAAACCTGACATTGCACCAAAGCAAGGCACTGCACCGAAACCAGATACTGCACTGAATCTGGACACTAAACCCAAACCAGGAACTGCAGCAAAACCAGACATTGCACCCAAACCCGACACTGCTCCAAAACCAGACATTGCAAGGAAACCAGATACTGCACCAAACCAGGCGCAGCACCAAAACTCAACACTTCAGCAAAACCAGACACTGCACCAAACTCATACGCTGCACCAAAACCAGTCACTGCACCAAACCCAACACTGCACCAAAACATGACTCTGCACCAAACACCAGACATTGCACCGCAACCCGACACTGTACCAAAACCAGACACTACACCGAAACCATACACTGCACCCAAACCAGATGCTGCAACAAAACTACATGCTGCATAGAAACCCGACACTGCACCCAAACTAGACACTGCACTGAAAGCAGACACTGCACCCAAACCCAACAGTGCACCAAAACCAGATACTTCTACAGAACGGCACCAAAACCAGACACTGATCTGAAACAAGGCACTGCATCAAAATCAGACACAGCAACAAAATTTGTCATTGCACCAAAACCAGACAAAACACCAAAACCAGACACTGCACTGAAACTAGACACTGCACTGAAAGCAGACACTACACCCAAAACCAACAGTGCACCAAAACCAGATAATACAACGGAACTGCTTCAAAACCAGACACTGAAACGAAACCAGGCACTGCACCAAAATCCGACACTGCAACAAAATTTTTCATTGCACCAAAACAAGGCAACAGACCAAAACCAGACACAGCACCAAAACCAGACATTGCACCCAAACCCGACACTGCACCAAAACCCGACTTTGCAGAAAAGCCAGGCACTGCACCCAAACCCAACACAGGAACAAAACCCGACACTGCACCATAACCAGAAACTGCACCAAAACCAGACACTGCTCCAAAACACAACACTGCACCCAAACCCAGCAAAGCACCGAAACCAGGCAGTGCACTAAAACCACACATTGCACCCAAACCTGACACTGCACCCAAACACGACACTGCACACAAACCCGACATTACACCAAAACCAAACATTGCAACAAAGCCAAACACTGATCGGAAACCATCACAGCAACAAAACCCGACACTGCACCAAAACCTGACTTTGCAGAAAAGCCAGGCACTGCACCCAAACCCAACACAGGAACAAAACCCGACACTGCACCATAACCAGAAACTGCACCAAAACCAGACACTGCTCCAAAACACAACACTGCACTGAAACCCAGCACTGCACCGAAACCAGACAGTGCACTAAAACCACACATTGCAACCAAACCTGACACTGCACCCAAACACGACACTGCACACAAACCCGACACTACACCAAAACCAAACATTGCAACAAAGCCAGATACTAATCGGAAACCAACACAGCAACAAAACCCGACACTGCACCAAAACCCAACATTGCACCCAAACCCGACACTGCTCCAAAACCAGATATTGCAAGGAAACCTGATGCTGCACCAAAACCAGGCGCAGCACCGAAACTCAACACTTCAGCAAAGCCAGACACTGCACCAAACTCTTATGCTGCGCCAAAACCAGTCACTACACCAAACCCAACACTGCACCAAAACAGGACTCGGCACCAAAAACCAGACATTGCACTGCAACCCGACAGTGCAACAAAATCAGACACTACACCGAAACCATACACAGCACCCAAACCAGATGCTGCAAAAAAACCAAGCAGCACCCAAACCCGACATTGCACTGAAACTAGACACTGCACTGAAAGCAGACACTACACCCAAAACCAACAGTGCACCAAAACCAGATACTACAACGGAACTGCATCAAAACCAGACACTGAACCGAAACCAGGCACTGCACCAAAATCCGACACTGCAAAAAAATTTTTCATTGCACCAAAACAAGACAACAGACCAAAACCAGACACAGCACCAAAACCAGACAATGCACCGAAACCAGACAGTGTACTAAAAACAGACATTGCACCCAAACCCGACACTGCACCAAAACCCGACTTTGCAGAAAAGCCAGACACTGCACACAAACCCAACACAGGACCAAAACCCGACACTGCACCATAACCAGAAACTGCACCAAAACCAGACTCTGCTACAAAACACAAGACTGCACCGAAACCCAGCACTGCACCGAAACCAGACAGTGCACAAAAACCACACATTGCAACCAAACCTGACACTGCACCCAAACAAGACACTGCACACAAACCCGACACTACACCAAAACCAAACATTGCAACAAAGCCAGACACTGAACGGAAACCAACACAGCAACAAAACCCGACACTGCACCAATACACGACTTTGCAGAAAAGCCAGGCACTGCACACAAACCCAACACATGAACAAAACCCGACACTGCACCATAACCAGAAACTGCACCAAAACCAGACACTGCTCCAAAACACAACACTGCACCCAAACCCAGCACTGCACCGAAACCAGACAGTGCACTAAAACCACACATTGCACCCAAACCTGACACTGCACCCAAACACGACACTGCACACAAACCCGACACTACACCAAAACCAAACATTGCAACAAAGCCAGACACTGATCGGAAACCAACACAGCAACAAAACCCGAACTGCACCAAAACCCGACTTTGCAGAAAAACCAGGCACTGCACCCAAACCCAACACAGGAACAAAACCCGACACTGCACCATAAGTATAAGCTACACCAAAACCAGACACTGCTCCAAAACACAACACTGCACCCAAACCCAGCACTGCACCGCAACCAAATACTACATCAAAACTAGATGCTGCAACTAAACCACATGCTGCAAAGAAACCAGACACTGCAGCAAAACCAGACACTGCTGAAAAACCCAACACTGTACCAAAACCCGACACTGCACCAAAACCAAACACTGCACCCAAACCCGACACTGCACTGAAACTAGACACTGCAGTAAAAGCAGACACTACACCCAAACCCAACACTGCACCAAAACCAGACACTACAACGGAACTGCACCAAAACCAGACACTGAACCAAAACAAGGCACTGCACCAAAATCAGGCACTGCACCAAAATTTGCCATTGCACCAAAACCAGACACAGCACTGGAACCAGACACTGCACCAAAACCAGACTCTGCAGAAAAGCCAGACACTGCACACAAACCCAACACAGGACCAAAACCCGACACTGCACCATAACCAGAAACTGCACCAAAATCAGACTCTGCTCCAAAACACAAAACTGCACTGAAACCCAGCACTGCACCAAAACCAGACAGTCCACAAAAACCACACATTGCAACCAAAGCTGACACTGCACCCAAACAAGACACTGCACACAAACCCGACACTACACCAAAACCAAACATTGCAACAAAGCCAGACACTGAACGGAAACCAACACAGCAACAAAACCCGACACTGCACCAAAACCTGACTTTGCAGAAAAGCCAGGCACTGCACCCAAACCCAACACAGGAACAAAACCCGACACTGCACCATAAGCATAAACTGCACCAAAACCAGACACTGCTCCAAAACACAACACTGCACCCAAACCCAGCACTGCACCGAAACCAAACACTACATCAAAACTAGATGCTGCAACGAAACCACATGCTGCAAAAAAAACCAGACACTGCAGCAAAACCAGACACTGCTGCAAAACCCAACACTGTACCAAAACCCGACACTGCACCAAAACCAGACACTGCACCCAAACCCGACAGTGCACTGAAACTAGACACTGCAGTAAAAGCAGACAGTACACCCAGACCCAACACGGCACCAAAACCAGACACGACAACGGAACTGCACCAAAACCAGACACTGCACCCAAACCTGACACTGCACCAAAACCCGACTTTGCAGAAAAGCCAGACACTGCACACAAACCCAACACAGGACCAAAACCCGAAACTGCACCATAACCAGAAACTGCACCAAAACCAGACACTGCTCCAAAACACAACACTGCACTGAAACCCAGCACTGCACCAAAACCAGACAGTGCACTAAAACCATACATTGCAACCAAACCTGACACTGCACCCAAACACGACACTGCACACAAACCCGACACTACACCAAAACCAAACATTGCAACAAAGCCAGATACTAATCGGAAACCAACACAGCAACAAAACCCGACACTGCACCAAAACCCAACATTGCACCCAAACCCGACACTGCTCCAAAACCAGATATTGCAAGGAAACCAGATGCTGCACCAAAACCAGGCGCAGCACCGAAACTCAACACTTCAGCAAAGCCAGACACTGCACCAAACTCTTATGCTGCGCCAAAACCAGTCACTACACCAAACCCAACACTGCACCAAAACAGGACTCGGCACCAAAAACCAGACATTGCACCGCAACCCGACAGTGCAACAAAACCAGACACTACACCGAAACCATACACAGCACCCAAACCAGATGCTGCAAAAAAACCAAACACTGCACCCAAACCCGACATTGCACTGAAACTAGACACTGCACTGAAAGCAGACACTACACCCAAAACCAACAGTGCACCAAAACCAGATACTACAACGGAACTGCATCAAAACCAGACACTGAACCGAAACCAGGCACTGCACCAAAATCCGACACTGCAAAAAAATTTTTCATTGCACCAAAACAAGACAACAGACCAAAACCAGACACAGCACCAAAACCAGACACTGCACCGAAACCAGACAGTGTACTAAAAACAGACATTGCACCCAAACCCGACACTGCACCAAAACCCGACTTTGCAGAAAAGCCAGACACTGCACACAAACCCAACACAGGACCAAAACCCGACACTGCACCATAACCAGAAACTGCACCAAAACCAGACTCTGCTACAAAACACAAGACTGCACCGAAACCCAGCACTGCACCGAAACCAGACAATGCACAAAAACCACACATTGCAACCAAACCTGACACTGCACCCAAACAAGACACTGCACACAAACCCGACACTACACCAAAACCAAACATTGCAACAAAGCCAGACACTGAACGGAAACCAACACAGCAACAAAACCCGACACTGCACCAATACACGACTTTGCAGAAAAGCCAGGCACTGCACACAAACCCAACACATGAACAAAACCCGACACTGCACCATAACCAGAAACTGCACCAAAACCAGACACTGCTCCAAAACACAACACTGCACCCAAACCCAGCACTGCACCGAAACCAGACAGTGCACTAAAACCACACATTGCACCCAAACCTGACACTGCACCCAAACACGACACTGCACACAAACCCGACACTACACCAAAACCAAACATTGCAACAAAGCCAGACACTGATCGGAAACCAACACAGCAACAAAACCCGACACTGCACCAAAACCCGACTTTGCAGAAAAACCAGGCACTGCACCCAAACCCAACACAGGAACAAAACCCGACACTGCACCATAAGTATAAACTACACCAAAACCAGACACTGCTCCAAAACACAACACTGCACCCAAACCCAGCACTGCACCGCAACCAAATACTACATCAAAACTAGATGCTGCAACTAAACCACATGCTGCAAAGAAACCAGACACTGCAGCAAAACCAGACACTGCTGAAAAACCCAACACTGTACCAAAACCCGACACTGCACCAAAACCAAACACTGCACCCAAACCCGACACTGCACTGAAACTAGACACTGCAGTAAAAGCAGACACTACACCCAAACCCAACACTGCACCAAAACCAGACACTACAACGGAACTGCACCAAAACCAGACACTGAACCAAAACAAGGCACTGCACCAAAATCAGGCACTGCACCAAAATTTGCCATTGCACCAAAACCAGACACAGCACTGGAACCAGACACTGCACCAAAACCAGACTCTGCAGAAAAGCCAGACACTGCACACAAACCCAACACAGGACCAAAACCCGACACTGCACCATAACCAGAAACTGCACCAAAATCAGACTCTGCTCCAAAACACAAAACTGCACCCAAACCCAGCACTGCACCGAAACCAGACAGTCCACAAAAACCACACATTGCAACCAAAGCTGACACTGCACCCAAACAAGACACTGCACACAAACCCGACACTACACCAAAACCAAACATTGCAACAAAGCCAGACACTGAACGGAAACCAACACAGCAACAAAACCCGACACTGCACCAATACACGACTTTGCAGAAAAGCCAGGCACTGCACACAAACCCAACACATGAACAAAACCCGACACTGCACCATAACCAGAAACTGCACCAAAACCAGACACTGCTCCAAAACACAACACTGCACCCAAACCCAGCACTGCACCGAAACCAGACAGTGCACTAAAACCACACATTGCACCGAAACCTGACACTGCACCCAAACACGACACTGCACACAAACCCGACACTACACCAAAACCAAACATTGCAACAAAGCCAGACACTGATCGGAAACCAACACAGCAACAAAACCCGACACTCCACCAAAACCTGACTTTGCAGAAAAGACAGGCACTGCACCCAAACCCAACACAGGAACAAAACCCGACACTGCACCATAACCAGAAACTGCACCAAAACCAGACACTGCTCCAAAACACAACACTGCACCCAAACCCAGCACTGCACTGAAACCAAACACTACATCGAAACTAGATGCTGCAAAGAAAACACATGCTGCAAAAAACCAGACACTGCAGCAAAACCAGACACTGCTGCAAAACCCAACATTGTACCAAAACAAGACACTGCACCAAAACCAGACACTGCACCCAAACCCGACAGTGCACTGAAACTAGACACTGCAGTAAATGCAGACAGTACACCCAAACCCAACACTGCACCAAAACCAGACACGACAACGGACCTGCACCAAAACCAGACACTGCACCAAACTCGACACTGCACCAAAACCCGACTTTGCAGAAAAGCCAGACACTGCACACAAACCCAACACAGGACCAAAACCCGACACTGCACCATAACCAGAAACTGCACCAAAACCAGACACTGCTCCAAAACACAACACTGCACTGAAACCCAGCACTGCACCAAAACCAGACAGTGCACTAAAACCATACATTGCAACCAAACCTGACACTTCACCCAAACACGACACTGCACACAAACCCGACACTACACCAAAACCAAACATTGCAACAAAGCCAGATACTAATCGGAAACCAACACAGCAACAAAACCCGACACTGCACCAAAACCCAACATTGCACCCAAACCCGACACTGCTCCAAAACCAGATATTGCAAGGAAACCTGATGCTGCACCAAAACCAGGCGCAGCACCGAAACTCAACACTTCAGCAAAGCCAGACATTGCACCAAACTCTTATGCTGCGCCAAAACCAGTCACTACACCAAACCCAACACTGCACCAAAACAGGACTCGGCACCAAAAACCAGACATTGCACCGCAACCCGACAGTGCAACAAAACCAGACACTACACCGAAACCATACACAGCACCCAAACCAGATGCTGCAAAAAAACCAAACACTGCACCCAAACCCGACATTGCACTGAAACTAGACACTGCACTGAAAGCAGACACTACACCCAAAACCAACAGTGCACCAAAACCAGATACTACAACGGAACTGCATCAAAACCAGACACTGAACCGAAACCAGGCACTGCACCAAAATCCGACACTGCAAAAAAATTTTTCATTGCACCAAAACAAGACAACAGACCAAAACCAGACACAGCACCAAAACCAGACACTGCACCGAAACCAGACAATGTACTAAAAACAGACATTGCACCCAAACCCGACACTGCACCAAAACCCGACTTTGCAGAAAAGCCAGACACTGCACACAAACCCAACACAGGACCAAAACCCGACACTGCACCATAACCAGAAACTGCACCAAAACCAGACTCTGCTACAAAACACAAGACTGCACCGAAACCCAGCACTGCACCGAAACCAGACAGTGCACAAAAACCACACATTGCAACCAAACCTGACACTGCACCCAAACAAGACACTGCACACAAACCCGACACTACACCAAAACCAAACATTGCAACAAAGCCAGACACTGAACGGAAACCAACACAGCAACAAAACCCGACACTGCACCAATACACGACTTTGCAGAAAAGCCAGGCACTGCACACAAACCCAACACATGAACAAAACCCGACACTGCACCATAACCAGAAACTGCACCAAAACCAGACACTGCTCCAAAACACAACACTGCACCCAAACCCAGCACTGCACCGAAACCAGACAGTGCACTAAAACCACACATTGCACCGAAACCTGACACTGCACCCAAACACGACACTGCACACAAACCCGACACTACACCAAAACCAAACATTGCAACAAAGCCAGACACTGATCGGAAACCAACACAGCAACAAAACCCGACACTGCACCAAAACCCGACTTTGCAGAAAAACCAGGCACTGCACCCAAACCCAACACAGGAACAAAACCCGACACTGCACCATAAGTATAAACTACACCAAAACCAGACACTGCTCCAAAACACAACACTGCACCCAAACCCAGTACTGCACCGCAACCAAATACTACATCAAAACTAGATGCTGCAACTAAACCACATGCTGCAAAGAAACCAGACACTGCAGCAAAACCAGACACTGCTGAAAAACCCGACACTGCACTGAAACTAGACACTGCAGTAAAAGCAGACACTACACCCAAACCCAACACTGCACCAAAACCAGACACTACAACGGAACTGCACCAAAACCAGACACTGAACCAAAACAAGGCACTGCACCAAAATCAGGCACTGCACCAAAATTTGCCATTGCACCAAAACCAGACACAGCACTGGAACCAGACACTGCACCAAAACCAGACTCTGCAGAAAAGCCAGAAACAGCACACAAACCCAACACAGGACCAAAACCCGACACTGCACCATAACCAGAAACTGCACCAAAATCAGACTCTGCTCCAAAACACAAAACTGCACCGAAACCCAGCACTGCACCGAAACCAGACAGTCCACAAAAACCACACATTGCAACCAAAGCTGACACTGCACCCAAACAAGACACTGCACACAAACCCGACACTACACCAAAACCAAACATTGCAACAAAGCCAGACACTGAACGGAAACCAACACAGCAACAAAACCCGACACTGCACCAATACACGACTTTGCAGAAAAGCCAGGCACTGCACCCAAACCCAACACATGAACAAAACCCGACACTGCACCATAACCAGAAACTGCACCAAAACCAGACACTGCTCCAAAACACAACACTGCACCAAAACCCAGCACTGCACCGAAACCAGACACTACACCAAAACTAGATGCTGCACCGAAACCACATGCTGCAAAGAAACCAGACACTGCAGCAAAACCAGACACTTCTGCAAAACCCAACACTGTACCAAAACTCGACACTGCACCAAAACCAGACACTGCACCAAAACCAGACACTGCAGCCAAACCCGACACTGCACTGAAATTAGGGACTGCACTAGAAGCAGACACTACACCCAAACCCAGCACTGCACCAAAACCAGACACTACAACGGAACTGCACCAAAACCAGACACTGAACCAAAACCAGGCACTGCACCAAAATCAGACACTGCACCAAAATTTGCCATTGCACCAAAACCAGACACAGCACTGAAACCAGACACTACACCGAAACCATACACTGCACACAAACCAGATGCTGCAACAAAACGACATGCTGCATAGAAACCCGACACTGCACCCAAACATGACACTGCACCAATACCTGACACTACACCAAAACATTGCAACAAAGCCAGACACTGATCGGTAACCAACACAGCAACAAAACCCGACACTGCACCAAAACCCGACTTTGCAAAAAAGACAGGTACTGCACCCAAACCCAACACAGGACCAAAAGCAGACACTGCACCATAACCAGAAACTGCACCAAAACCAGACACTGCTCTAAAACACAACACTGCACAGAAACCCAGCACTGCGCCAAAACCAGACAGTGCATTAAAACCAGGCATTGCACCCAAACCTGACACTGCACCCAAACACGACACTGCACACAAACCCGACACTACACCAAAACCAAACTTTGCAACAAAGCCAGACACTGATCGGAAACCAACACAGCAACAAAACCCGACACTGCACCAAAACCCGACTTAGCAAAAAAGCCAGGCAATGCACCCACACAGAACACAGGACCAAAACCCGACACTGCACCATAACCAGAAACTGCACCAAAACCAGACACTGCTCCAAAACACAACACTGCACCAAAACCCAGCACTGCACCGAAACCAGACACTACACCAAAACTAGATGCTGCACCGAAACCACATGCTGCAAAGAAACCAGACACTGCAGCAAAACCAGACACTTCTGCAAAACCCAACACTGTACCAAAACCCGACACTGCACCAAAACCAGACACTGCACCAAAACCAGACACTGCAGCCAAACCCGACACTGCACTGAAATTAGAGACTGCACTAGAAGCAGACACTACACCCAAACCCAACACTGCACCAAAACCAGACACTACAACGGAACTGCACCAAAACCAGACACTGAACCAAAACCAGGCACTGCACCAAAATCAGACACTGCACCAAAATTTGCCATTGCACCAAAACCAGACACAGCACTGGAACCAGACACTGCACCAAAACCAGACTCTGCACCCAAACCCGAAACAGAAATGAAATCAAACACTGCACCGAAACCAGACTCCGCACCAAAACACGACACTGCACTGAAACCAAACACTGCACCAAACCAGACACTGCAGCGAAAGCTGACTCTGCACCAAAATCAGACTTTGCACCAAAACCAGGTATTGCACACAAACCAGACACTGCACCCAAACCCGACACTGCACCAAAACCAGACATTGTACCAAAGCCAGTCACTGCACACAAATCCATCCCTGCATGAAAACTGGAAACGACACCGAAACTGCACCAAAACCAGACACTGCACCAAAACCAGATACTGCAACAAAACCTGACATTGCACCAAAGCAAGGCACTGCACCGAAACCAGATACTGCACTGAATCTGGACACTAAACCCAAACCAGGAACTGCAGCAAAACCAGGCATTGCACGCAAACCCGACACTGCTCCAAAACCAGACATTGCAAGGAAACCAGATACTGCACCAAACCAGGCGCAGCACTGAAACTCAACACTTCAGCAAAACCAGACACTGCACCAAACTCCTACGCTGCACCAAAATCAGTCACTGCACCAAACCTAACACTGCACCAAAACATGACTCTGCACCAAAACCCAGGCATTGCACCACAACCCGACACTGCACCAAAACCAGACTCTACACCGAAACCTTACACTGCACCCAAACCAGATGCTGCAACAAAACTACATGCTGCATAGAAACCCGACACTGCACCAAAGCTAGACACTGCACTGAAAGCAGACACTGCACCCAGACCCAACACTGCACCAAAACCACATACTTCTACGGAACTGCACCAAATCCAGACACTGATCTGAAACCAGCCACTGCATCAAAATCAGACACAGCACCAAAATTTGTCATTGCATCAAAACCAGACAAAACACCATGACCAGACACGGCACTGAAACCAGATACCGCACCAACACTGCACCAAACCCGACACTGCACTGAAACTAAACACTGCACTGAAAGCAGACACTACACCCAAAACCAACACTGCACCAAAACCAGATACTACAACGGAACTGCATCAAAACCAAACACTGAACCAAAACCAGGCACTGCACCAAAATCCGACACTGCACCAAAATTTTTCATTGCACCAAAACAAGACAACAGACCAAAGCCAGACACAGCACCAAAACAAGACAATGCACCGAAACCAGACACTGCACTAAAACCATACATTGCAACCAAACCTGACATTGCAACCAAACATGACACTGCACCCATACCTGACACTACACCAAAACCAAACATTGCAACAAAGCCAGACACTGAACGGAAACTAACACAGCACCAAAACCCAACTTTTCAGAAAAGCCAGACACTGCACACAAACCCAACACAGGACCAAAACCCGACACTGCACCATAACCAGAAACTGCACCAAAACCAGACACTGCTCCAAAACACAACACTGCACCGAAACACAGCACCGCACCAAAACCAGACAGTGCACTAAAACCACACATTGTACGCAAACCTGACACTGCACCCAAACACGACACTGCACACAAACCCGACACTACACCAAAACCAAACATTGCAACAAAGCCAGACACTGATCGGAAACCAACACAGCAACAAAACCCGAAACTGCACCAAAATCCGACTTTGCAGAAAAGCATGGCACTGCACCCAAACCCAACACAGGACCAAAACCCGACACTGCACCATAACCAGAAACTACACCAAAACCAGACACTGCTCCAAAACACAACACTGCACCAAAACCCAGCATTGCACAAAACCAGGCAATGCACTGAAACCAGACACTGCTGCAAAACCCAACACTGTACCAAAAACCGACACTGCACCAAAACCAGACACTGCAGCCAAACCCGACACTGCACTGAAACAAGAAACTGCACTAAAAGCAGAAACTACACCCAAACCCAACACTGCACCAAAACTAGACACTACAACGGAACTGCACCAAAACCAGACACTGAACAAAAACCAGGCTCTGCAACAAAATCAGACACTGCACCAAAACTTGCCATTGCACCAAAACAAGACAACAGACCAAAACCAGACACAGCACCAAAACCAGACACTGCACCGAAACCAGACAGTGCATTAAAAACAGACATTGCACCCAAAACCGACACTGCACCAAAACGCGACTTTGCAGAAAAGCCAGACACTGCACACAAACCCAACACAGGAACAAAACCCGACACTGCACCATAACTAGAAACTGCACCAAAACCAGACACTGCTCCAAAACACAACACTGCACCCAAACCCAGCACTGCACCGAAACCAGACAGTGCACTAAAACCACACATTGCAACCAAACCTGACACTGCACCCAAACACGACACTGCACACAAACCCGACACTACACCAAAACCAAACATTGCAACAAAGCCAGACACTGATCGGAAACCAACACAGCAACAAAACCCGACACTGCACCAAAATCAGACTTTGCAGAAAAGCATGGCACTGCACCCAAACCCAACACAGGAACAAAACCCGACACTGCACCATAACCAGAAACTGCACCAAAACCAGACACTGCTCCAAAACACAACACTGCACCCAAACCCAGCACTGCACCGAAACCAGACTCTACAACAAAACTAGATGCTGCACCGAAACCACATGCTGCAAAGAAACCAGACACTGCAGTAAAACCAGACAATGCTGCAAAACCCAACACAGGACCAAAACCCGACACTGCATCAAAAGCAGACAATGCACCAAAACCCAACACTGCACCAAAACCAGACACTGCTCCAAAACACAACACTGCACTGAAACCCAGCACTGCACCGAAACCAGACAGTGCACTAAAACCACACATTGCAACCAAACCTGACACTGCACCCAAACAAGACACTGCACACAAACCCGACACTACACCAAAACCAAACATTGCAACAAAGCCAGACACTGAACGGAAACCAACACAGCAACAAAACCCGACACTGCACCAATACACGACTTTGCAGAAAAGCCAGGCACTGCACCCAAACCCAACACATGAACAAAACCCGACACTGCACCATAACCAGAAACTGCACCAAAACCAGACACTGCTCCAAAACACAACACTGCACCAAAACCCAGCACTGCACCGAAACCAGACACTACACCAAAACTAGATGCTGCACCGAAACCACATGCTGCAAAGAAACCAGACACTGCAGCAAAACCAAACACTTCTGCAAAACCCAACACTGTACCAAAACTCGACACTGCACCAAAACCAGACACTGCACCAAAACCAGACACTGCAGCCAAACCCGACACTGCACTGAAATTAGAGACTGCACTAGAAGCAGACACTACACCCAAACCCAGCACTGCACCAAAACCAGACACTACAACGGAACTGCACCAAAACCAGACACTGAACCAAAACCAGGCACTGCACCAAAATCAGACACTGCACCAAAATTTGCCATTGCACCAAAACCAGACACAGCACTGAAACCAGACACTACACCGAAACCATACACTGCACACAAACCAGATGCTGCAACAAAACGACATGCTGCATAGAAACCCGACACTGCACCCAAACATGACACTGCACCAATACCTGACACTACACCAAAACATTGCAACAAAGCCAGACACTGATCGGTAACCAACACAGCAACAAAACCCGACACTGCACCAAAACCAGACTTTGCAAAAAAGACAGGTACTGCACCCAAACCCAACACAGGACCAAAAGCAGACACTGCACCATAACCAGAAACTGCACCAAAACCAGACACTGCTCTAAAACACAACACTGCACAGAAACCCAGCACTGCGCCAAAACCAGACAGTGCATTAAAACCAGGCATTGCACCCAAACCTGACACTGCACCCAAACACGACACTGCACACAAACCCGACACTACACCAAAACCAAACTTTGCAACAAAGCCAGACACTGATCGGAAACCAACACAGCAACAAAACCCGACACTGCACCAAAACCCGACTTAGCAAAAAAGCCAGGCAATGCACCCACACAGAAAACAGGACCAAAACCCGACACTGCACCATAACCAGAAACTGCACCAAAACCAGACACTGCTCCAAAACACAACACTGCACCAAAACCCAGCACTGCACCGAAACCAGACACTACACCAAAACTAGATGCTGCACCGAAACCACATGCTGCAAAGAAACCAGACACTGCAGCAAAACCAGACACTTCTGCAAAACCCAACACTGTACCAAAACCCGACACTGCACCAAAACCAGACACTGCACCAAAACCAGACACTGCAGCCAAACCCGACACTGCACTGAAATTAGAGACTGCACTAGAAGCAGACACTACACCCAAACCCAACACTGCACCAAAACCAGACACTACAACGGAACTGCACCAAAACCAGACACTGAACCAAAACCAGGCACTGCACCAAAATCAGACACTGCACCAAAATTTGCCATTGCACCAAAACCAGACACAGCACTGGAACCAGACACTGCACCAAAACCAGACTCTGCACCCAAACCCGAAACAGAAATGAAATCAAACACTGCACCGAAACCAGACTCCGCACCAAAACACGACACTGCACTGAAACCAAACACTGCACCAAACCAGACACTGCAGCGAAAGCTGACTCTGCACCAAAATCAGACTTTGCACCAAAACCAGGTATTGCACACAAACCAGACACTGCACCCAAACCCGACACTGCACCAAAACCAGACATTGTACCAAAGCCAGTCACTGCACACAAATCCATCCCTGCATGAAAACTGGAAACGACACCGAAACTGCACCAAAACCAGACACTGCACCAAAACCAGATACTGCAACAAAACCTGACATTGCACCAAAGCAAGGCACTGCACCGAAACCAGATACTGCACTGAATCTGGACACTACACCCAAACCAGGAACTGAACCAAAACCAGACATTGCACCCAAACACGACACAGCTCCAAAACCAGACATTGCAAGGAAACCAGATACTGCACCAAACCAGGCGCAGCACTGAAACTCAACACTTCAGCAAAACCAGACACTGCACCAAACTCCTACGCTGCACCAAAACCAGTCACTACACCAAACCCAACACTGCACCAAAACCAGACTCTACACCGAAACCTTACACTGCACCCAAACCAGATGCTGCAACAAAACTACATGCTGCATAGAAACCCGACACTGCACCAAAGCTAGACACTGCACTGAAAGCAGACACTGCACCCAGACCCAACACTGCACCAAAACCACATACTTCTACGGAACTGCACCAAATCCAGACACTGATCTGAAACCAGCCACTGCATCAAAATCAGACACAGCACCAAAATTTGTCATTGCATCAAAACCAGACAAAACACCATGACCAGACACGGCACTGAAACCAGATACCGCACCAACACTGCACCAAACCCGACACTGCACTGAAACTAAACACTGCACTGAAAGCAGACACTACACCCAAAACCAACACTGCACCAAAACCAGATACTACAACGGAACTGCATCAAAACCAGACACTGAACCGAAACCAGGCACTGCACCAAAATCCGACACTGCACCAAAATTTTTCATTGCACCAAAACAAGACAACAGACCAAAGCCAGACACAGCACCAAAACAAGACAATGCACCGAAACCAGACACTGCACTAAAACCATACATTGCAACCAAACCTGACATTGCAACCAAACATGACACTGCACCCATACCTGACACTACACCAAAACCAAACATTGCAACAAAGCCAGACACTGAACGGAAACTAACACAGCACCAAAACCCAACTTTTCAGAAAAGCCAGACACTGCACACAAACCCAACACAGGACCAAAACCCGACACTGCACCATAACCAGAAACTGCACCAAAACCAGACACTGCTCCAAAACACAACACTGCACCGAAACCCAGCACCGCACCAAAACCAGACAGTGCACTAAAACCACACATTGTACGCAAACCTGACACTGCACCCAAACACGACACTGCACACAAACCCGACACTACACCAAAACCAAACATTGCAACAAAGCCAGACACTGATCGGAAACCAACACAGCAACAAAACCCGAAACTGCACCAAAATCCGACTTTGCAGAAAAGCATGGCACTGCACCCAAACCCAACACAGGACCAAAACCCGACACTGCACCATAACCAGAAACTACACCAAAACCAGACACTGCTCCAAAACACAACACTGCACCAAAACCCAGCATTGCACAAAACCAGGCAATGCACTGAAACCAGACACTGCTGCAAAACCCAACACTGTACCAAAAACCGACACTGCACCAAAACCAGACACTGCAGCCAAACCCGACACTGCACTGAAACAAGAAACTGCACTAAAAGCAGAAACTACACCCAAACCCAACACTGCACCAAAACTAGACACTACAACGGAACTGCACCAAAACCAGACACTGAACAAAAACCAGGCTCTGCAACAAAATCAGACACTGCACCAAAACTTGCCATTGCACCAAAACAAGACAACAGACCAAAACCAGACACAGCACCAAAACCAGACACTGCACCGAAACCAGACAGTGCATTAAAAACAGACATTGCACCCAAAACCGACACTGCACCAAAACGCGACTTTGCAGAAAAGCCAGACACTGCACACAAACCCAACACAGGAACAAAACCCGACACTGCACCATAACTAGAAACTGCACCAAAACCAGACACTGCTCCAAAACACAACACTGCACCCAAACCCAGCACTGCACCGAAACCAGACAGTGCACTAAAACCACACATTGCAACCAAACCTGACACTGCACCCAAACACGACACTGCACACAAACCCGACACTACACCAAAACCAAACATTGCAACAAAGCCAGACACTGATCGGAAACCAACACAGCAACAAAACCCGACACTGCACCAAAATCAGACTTTGCAGAAAAGCATGGCACTGCACCCAAACCCAACACAGGAACAAAACCCGACACTGCACCATAACCAGAAACTGCACCAAAACCAGACACTGCTCCAAAACACAACACTGCACCCAAACCCAGCACTGCACCGAAACCAGACTCTACAACAAAACTAGATGCTGCACCGAAACCACATGCTGCAAAGAAACCAGACACTGCAGTAAAACCAGACAATGCTGCAAAACCCAACACAGGACCAAAACCCGACACTGCATCAAAAGCAGACAATGCACCAAAACCCAACACTGCACCAAAACCAGACACTGCTCCAAAACACAACACTGCACTGAAACCCAGCACTGCACCGAAACCAGACAGTGCACTAAAACCACACATTGCAACCAAACCTGACACTGCACCCAAACAAGACACTGCACACAAACCCGACACTACACCAAAACCAAACATTGCAACAAAGCCAGACACTGATCGGAAACCAACACAGCAACAAAACCCGACACTGCACCAAAATCCGACTTTGCAGAAAAGCATGGCACTGCACCCAAACCCAACACAGGACCAAAACCCGACACTGCACCATAACCAGAAACTGCACCAAAACCAGACACTGCTCCAAAACACAACACTGCACCCAAACCCAGCACTGCACCGAAACCAAACACGACATCAAAACTAGAGGCTGCAACGAAACCACATGCTGCAAAGAAACCAGACACTGCAGCAAAACCAGACACTGCTGCAAAACCAGACACAGCACCCAAACCCGACACTGCAGTGAAACTAGACACTGCAGTAAAAGCAGACACTACACCCAAACCCAACACTGCACCAAATCTAGACACTACAACGGAACGGCACCAAAACCAGACACTGAACAAAAAAAAGGCACTGCACCAAAATCAGACACTGCACCAAAATTTCCCATTGCACCAAAACCAGACACAGCACTGGAACCAAACCCTGCACCAAACCGGACACTGCAGCAAAAGCGGACTCTGCACCAAAATCAGACTTTGCACCAAAACCAGGTATTGCACACAAACCAGACACTGCATCCAAACCCGAAACTGCACCAAAACCAGACATTGTACCAAAGCCAGTCACTGCACACAAATCCGTCACTGAATGAAAACTGGAAACTACACCGAAACTGCACCAAAACCAGACACTGCACCAAAACCAGATACTGCAACAAAACCTGACATTGCACCAAAGCAAGGCACTGCACCGAAACCAGATACTGCACTGAATCTGGACACTACACTCAAACCAGGAACTGCACTAAAACCAGACATTGCACCCAAACCCGACACTGCTCCAAAACCAGACATTGCAAGGAAACCAGATACTGCACCAAACCAGGCGCAGCACCAAAACTCGACACATCAGCAAAACCAGACACTGCACCAAACTCCTACGCTGCACCAAAATCAGTCACTGCACCAAACCCAACACAGCACCAAAACAGGACTCTGCACCAAAACCCAGGCATTGCACCGCAACCCGACACTGCACCAAAACCCGACACTACACCGAAACCATACACTGCACCCAAACCAGATGCTGCAACAAAACTACATGCTGCATAGAAACCCGACACTGAACCAAAACTACACACTGCACTGAAAGCAGACACTGCACTCAAACCCAACACTGCACCAAAACCAGATACTGCTACGGAACTGCACCAAAACCAGACACTGATCTGAAACCAGGCACTGCATCAAAATCAGACACAGCACCAAAATTTGTCATTGCACCAAAACCAGACAAAACACCAAAACCAGACACGGCACTGAAACAAGATACCGCACCAACACGGCACCAGACCCGACACTGCACTGAAGCTAGACACTGCACTGAAAGCAGACACTACACCCAAAACCAACAGTGCACCAAAACCAGATACTACAACGGAACTGCATCAAAACCAGACACTAAACCGAAAGCAGGCACTGCACCAAAATCCGACACTGCAACAAAATTTTTCAATGCACCAAAACAAGACAACAGACCAAAACCAGACAGAGCACCAAAACCAGACACTGCACCGAAACCCAGCACTGCACCGAAACCAGACAGTGCACTAAAACCAAACATTGCACCCAAACCTGACACTGCACACAAACACTACACTGCACACAAACCCGACACTACACCAAAACCAAACATTGCAGCAAAGCCAGACACTGATCAGGAACAAACACAGCAACAAAACCCGACGCTGCACCAAAACCCGACTTTGCAGAAAAGCCAGGCACTGCACCCAAACACAACACAGGAACAAAACCCGACACTGCACCAAAACCAGAAACTGCACCAAAACCAGACACTGCTCCAAAACAAAACACTGCACCAAAACCCAGCACTGCACCGAAACCAGACACTACACCAAAACTAGATGCTGCACCGAAACCACATGCTGCAACGAAACCAGACACTGCAGCAAAACCAGACACGGCCGCAAAACCCAACACTGTACCAAAACCCGACACTGCACCAAAACCAGTCACTACAACAGAACTGCACCAAAACCAGACACTGAAACTAAACAAGGCACTGCACCAAAATCAGACACTGCACCAAAATTTGCCATTGCACCAAAACCAGACACAGCACTGGAACCAGACACCGCACCAAAACCAGACTCTGCACCCAAACCCGAAACAGAAACGAAAGCATACACTGCACCGAAACCAGACTCCGCACCAAAACACGACACTGCACTGAAACCAAACACTGCACCAAACGAGACACTGCAGCAAAAGCTGACTCTGCACCAAAATCAGACTTTGCAGCAAAACCAGGTATTGCACACAAACCAGACACTGCACCCAAACCCGACACTGCACCAAAACCAGACATTGTACCAAAGCCAGTCACTGCACACAAATCCGTCACTGCATGAAAACTGGAAACTACACCAAAACTGCACCAAAACCAGACACTGCACCAAAACCAGATACTGCAACAAAACCTGACATTGCACCAAAGCAAGGCACTGCACCGAAACCAGATATTGCACCGAATCAGGACACTACACCCAAACCAGGAACTGCACCAAAACCAGACATTGCACCCAAACCCGACACTGCTCCAAAATCAGACATTGCAAGGAAACCAGGTACTGCACCAAACCAGGTGCAGCACCGAAACTCAACACTTCAGCAAAACCAGACACTGCACCAAACTCCTACGCTGCACCAAAATCAGTCACTGCACCAAACCCAGCACTGCACCAAAACAGGACTCTGCACCAAAACCCAGACATTGCACCACAACCCGACACTGCACCAAAACCAGACACTACACCAAAACCATACACTGTACCCAAACCAGATACCGCACCAACACTGCACCAAACCCGACACTGCACTGAAACTAAACACTGCACTGAAAGCAGACACTACACCCAAAACCAACACTGCACCAAAACCAGATACTACAACAGAACTGCATCAAAACCAGACACTGAACCGAAACCAGGCACTGCACCAAAATCCGACACTGCAACAAAATTTTTCATTGCACCAAAACAAGACAACAGACCAAAACCAGACACAGCACCAAAACCAGACACAGCACCGAATCCAGACAGTGCACTAAAACCATACATTGCACCCAAACCTGACACTGCACCCAAACATGACACTGAACCCATACCTGACACTACACCAAAACCAAATATTGCAACAAAGCCAGACACTGAACGGAAACTAACACAGCATCAAAACCCTACTTTGCAGAAAAGCCAGACACTGCACACAAACCCAACACAGGACCAAAACCCGACACTGCACCATAACCAGAAACTGCACCAAAACCAGACACTGCTCCAAAACACAACACTGCACCGAAACCCAGCACCGCACCAAAGCCAGACAGTGCACTAAAACCACACATTGCAACCAAACCTGACACTGCACCAAAACACGACACTGCACACAAACCGGACACTACACCAAAACCAAACATTGCAAAAAAGCCAGACACTGATCGGAAACCAACACAGCAACAAAACCCGACACTGCACCAAAATCCGACTTTGCAGAAAAGCCTGGCACTGCACCCAAACCCAACACAGGAACAAAACCCGACACTGCACCGCAACCAAACAATGAACCAAACCAGGCACTGCATCAAAATCAGACACTGCACCAAAATTTGCCATTGCACCAAAACCAGACACAGCACTGGAACCAGACACTGCTGCAAAACACAACACTGTACCAAAAATTGACACTGCACCAAAATCAGACACTGCACCCAAACACGACACTGCACTGAAACTAGACACTGCACTAAAAGCAGAAACTACACCCAAACCCAACACTGCACCAAAACTAGACATTACAACGGAACTGCACCAAAACCAGACACTGAACAAAAACCAGACACTGCACCAAAACCAGACTCTGCACCAAAACCCGAAACGGAACCGAAACCAGACACTGCACCGAAACCAGACACCGCACCAAAATCAGACACTGCACTGAAACCAGACACTGCACCAAACCAGACACTGCAGCAAAAGCAGACTCTGCACCAAAATCAGACATTGCACCAAAACCAGGTATTGCACACAAACCAGACACTGCACCCAAACCCGACACTGCACCAAAACCAGACATTGTACCAAAGCCAGTCACTGCACACAAATCCATCCCTGCATGAAAACTGGAAACGACACCGAAACTGCACCAAAACCAGACACTGCACCAAAACCAGATACTGCAACAAAACCTGACATTGCACCAAAGCAAGGCACTGCACCGAAACCAGATACTGCACTGAATCTGGACACTACACCCAAACCAGGAACTGCACCAAAACCAGACATTGCACCCAAACCCGACACTGATCCAAAACCAGACATTGCAAGGAAACCAGATACGGCACCAAAACCAGGCTCAGCACCGAAACTCAACACTTCAGCAAAACCAGACACTGCACCATACTCCTACGCTGCACCAAAACCAGTCACTGCACCAAAACCAACACTGCACCAAAACAGGACTCTGCACCAAAAACCAGACATTGCACCACAACCCGACACTGCAACAAAGCCAGACACTACACCGAAACCATACACTGCACCCAAACCAGAAACTGCAACAAAACTACATGCTGCATAGAAACTCGACAATGCACCCAAACTAGACACTGCACTGAAAGCAGAAACTGCACCCAAACCCAACACTGCACCAAAATGAGATACTGCTACGGAACTGCACCAAAACCAGACACTGATCTGAAACCAGGCACTGCATCAAAATCAGACACAGTGCCAAAATTTGTCAATGCACCAAAACCAGACAAAACACCAAAACCAGACACGGCACTGAAACCAGATACCGCACCAACACTGCACCAAACCCGACACTGCACTGAAACTAGACACTGCACCGAAAGCAGACACTACACCCAAAACCAACACTGCACCAAAACCAGATACTACAACGGAACTGCATCAAAACCAGACACTGAACCGAAACCAGGCACTGCACCAAAATCCGACACTCCACCAAAATTTTTCATTGCACCAAAACAAGACAACAGACCAAAACCAGAAACTGCACCAAAACCAGACACTGCTCCAAAACACAACACTGCACCGAAACCCAACACTGCACCAAAACCAAACACTACATCAAAACTAGATGCTGCACCGAAACCACATGCTGCAAAGAAACCAGACACTGCAGTAAAACCAGACACGGCTGCAAAACCCAACACTGTACCGAAACCCGACACTGCAAAAAAACCAGACACTGCACCCAAACCTGACACTGCACTGAAACCAAACAACGCACCAACACTGCACCAAACCCGACACTGCACTGAAACTAGAAAAAGCACTGAAAGCAGACACTACACCAAAAAGCAACAGTGCACCAAAACCAGATACTACAACGGAACTGCACCGAAACCAGGCACTGCACCGAAACCAGACAGTGCACTAAAACGAGACATTGCACCCAAACCTGACACTGCACCCAAACACGACACTCCACTGAAACCAGACACCGCACCAACACTGCACCAAACCCGACCCTCCACTGAAACTAGATACTGCACTGAAAGCAGACACTACACCCAAAACCAACAGTGCACCAAAATCAGATACTACAACGGAACTGCACCGAAACCAGGCACTGCACCAAAATCCGACACTGCACCAAAATTTTTCATTGCTCCAAAACAAGACAACAGACCAAAACCAGACACTGCACCCAAACCTGACACTGCACCGACACCAGACAGTGCACGAAAAACAGATATTGCACCCAAAGCTGACACTGCACCCAAACATGACACTGCACCCAATCCTGACACTACACCAAAACCAAACATTGCAACAAAGCCAGACACTGAACGGAAACCAACACAGCAAAAAAAATCCGACACTGCACCAAAACCCGACTTTGCAGAAGGCCAGACACTGCAACCAAGCCCAACACAGGACCAAAACCTGACACTGCACCATAACCAGAAACTGCACCAAAACCAGACACTGCTCCAAAACACAACATTGCACCGAAACCCAGCAATGCACCGAAACCAGACAGTGCACTAAAATCAGACATTGCACCCAAACCTGACACTGCACCCAAACACGACACTGCACACAAACCCGACACTACTCCAAAACCAAGCATTGCAAGGAAACCAGATACTGCACCAAAACCAGGCACAGCACCAAAACTCGACACCTCAGAAAAACCAGACACTGCACCAAATTCCTACACTGCACCAAAACCAGTCACTGCACCAAAACCAACACTGCACCAAAACAGGACTCCGCACCAAAAACCAGACATTGCACCGCAACCCGACACTGCAACAAAACCAGACACTACACCGAAACCATACACTGCACCCAAACCAGAAACTGCAACAAAACTACATGCTGCATAGAAACCCGACACTGCACCCAAACTAGACACTGCACTGAAAGCAGAAACTGCACCCAAACCCAACACTACACCAAAACCAGATACTGCTATGGAACTGCACCAAAGCCAGACACTGATCTGAAACCAGGCACTGCATCAAAATCAGACACAGCGCCAAAATTTGTCAATACACCAAAACCAGACAAAACACCAAAACCAGACACGGCATTGAAACCAGATACCCCACCAACACTGCACCAAACCCGACACTGCACTGAAACTAGACACTGCACTGAAAGCAGAAACTACACCCAAAACCAAAGGTGCACCAAAACCAGATACTACAACGGAACTGCATCAAAACCCGACACTGAACCGAAACCAGGCACTGCACCAAAATCCGACACTGCACCAAAATTTTTCATTGCACCAAAACAAGACAACAGACCAAAACCAGAAACTGCACCAAAACCAGACACTGCTTCAAAACACAGCACTGCACCGAAACCCAACACTGCACCGAAACCAGACACTATATCAAAACTAGATGCTGCACCGAAACCACATGCTGCAAAGAAACCAGACACTGCAGCAAAACCAGACACTGCTGCAAAACGCAACACTGTACCGAAACCCGACACTGCAAAAAAACCACACACTGCACCCAAACCCGACACTGCACTGAAACCAGACAACGCTCCAAAACTGCACCAAACCCGACACTGCACTGAAACTAGAAAAATCACTGAAAGCAAACACTACACCAAAAAGCAACAGTGCACCAAAACCAGATGCTACAACGGAACTGAACCGAAACCAGGCACTGCACCGAAACCAGACAGTGCACTAAAATGAGACATTGCACCCAAACCTGACACTGCACCCAAACGCGACACTGCACTGAAACCAGACACCGCACCAACACTGCGCCAAACCCGACCCTCCACTGAAACTAAATACTGCACTGAAAGCAGACACTACACCCAAAACCAACAGAGCACCAAAACCAGATACTACAACGGAACTGCACCGAAACCAGGCACTGCACCAAAATCCGACACTGCACCAAAATTTTTCATTGCACCAAAACAAGACAACAGACCAAAACCAGACACTGCACCAAAACAAGACACTGCACCAACACCAGACAGTGCACGAAAAACAGACATTGCACCCAAACCTGACACTGCACACAAACATGACACTGCACCCAATCCTGACACTACACCAAAACCAAACATTGCAACAAAGCCAGACACTGAACGGAAACCAACACATCAAAAAACTCCGACACTGCACCAAAACCCGACTTTGCAGAAAAGCCAGACACTGCAACCAAGCCTAACACAGGGCCAAAACCTGACACTGCACCATAACCAGAAACTGCACCAAAACCAGACACTGCTCCAAAACACAACACTGCACCGAAACCCAGCACTGCACCGAAACCAGACAGTGCACTAATATCAGACATTGCACCCAAACCTGACACTGCACCCAAACACGACACTGCACACAAACCCAACACTACACCAAAACCAAACATTGCAACAAAGCCAGACACTGATTGGAAACCAAGACAGCAACAAAACCCGACACTGCACCAAAACCCGACTTTGCAGAAAAGCCAGGCACTGCACCCAAACCCAACACAGGACCAAAACCCGACACTGCACCATAACCAGAAACTGCACCAAAACCAGACACTGCTCCAAAACACAACACTGCACCCAAACCCAGCACTGCACCGAAACCAGACAATGCACTGAAACCACACATTGCACCCAAACCTGACACTGCACCCAAACACGATACTGCACCCAATCCTGACACTACACCAAAACCAAACATTGCAACAAAGCCAGACACTGAACGGAAACCAACACAGCAAAAAAATCCGACACCGCACCAAAACCCGACTTTGCAGAAAAGCCAGACACTGCAACCAAGCCCAAAACAGGACCAAAACCTGACACTGCACCATAACCAGAAACTGCACCAAAAACCAGACACTGCTCCAAAACACAACACTGCACCCAAACCCAGCACTACACCGTAACCAGACAGTGCACTAAAATCAGACATTGCACCCAAACCTGACACTGCACCCAAACACGACACTGCACACAAACCCGACACTACACCAAAACCAAACATTGCAACAAAGCCAGACACTGATCGGAAACCAACACAGCACCCAAACCCGACACTGCACCAAAACCCGACTTTGCAAAAAAGCCATACACTGCACCCAAACCCAACACAGGACCAAAACCCGACACTGCACCATAACCAGAAACTGCACCAAAACCAGACACTGCTCCAAAACACAACACTGCACCGAAACCCAGCACTGCACCGAAACCAGACAATGCACTGAAACCACACATTGCACCCAAACCTGACACTGCACCCAAACACGACACTGCACACAAACACGACACTACTCCAAAACCAAACATTGCAACAAAGCCAGACACTGATCAGAAATCAACACAGCAACAAAACCCAACACTGCACCAAAACCCGACTTTCCAGAAAAGCCAGGCACTGCACCCAAACCCAATACTGTACCAAAACCCAACACTGCACCATAACTAGAAATTGCACCAAAACCAGACACTGCTCCAAAACACAACACTGCACCGAAACCCAACACTGCACCGAAACCAGACAGTACATCAAAACTAGATGCTGCACCGAAACCACATGCTGCAAAGAAACCAGACACTGCAGCAAAACCAGACACTGTTGCAAAACCCAACACTGTACAGAAACACGACACTGCACCAAAAACAGACA